>NC_092863.1:33692088-33725800 GCF_032062135.1 Pyxicephalus adspersus | reverse complement strand
TCACTTAGTGCACTTGGTATTAGCACCGTTATTGGATTTTTCACCAATTCTTTCATTATTGTGGCCCATGGAATGGACAGGGTTAAAGGCAAGAAGGTTAACACAAGAGAAGTAATCCTCTTTACCTTGGGCCTTTTCAACATTGCCTATCAGTTTAGTATGGCAGCTAATGACTCAGTTCTCTACTTATGGAGTGATGTGTACTTTTCTGACAATGTTTATCCCATCTTATCCATTCTTCTGCTCTTTACAATCTTCTCCAGCTTCTGGTTTACCTTCTGCCTATGTGGTTTCTATTATGTGATGCTTGTAACATTTGAAAAGACATTCTTCATGCGTCTGAAGCAAAGCATCTCTGAGGTGGTCCCCTGGATGTTGTTCTCCTCTGTGCTGCTCTCACTCATTATCAGTGTTCCAGTTGCTTGGAATATTAAAAAGGATGAATATTTAACTCAATTAGATGGTAATGTCACTGACAACTCAACAATGCAATATGGCACACCACAAATGAGTCTTCAGTACCTGCTAGTCACCAGTATTATTGGTTGCTGTATTCCTCTTATTCTGGTGGCTGTTGCCAATATCTTGATAATCAAGTCCCTCTATGTCCATGCAAAACACCTTGGTAAGAATGCCGGAGGAATGAGTGTACAGAGTGTTGAAGCCAGCATATCTGCAGCACGCACGGTCACCTCCCTTCTTATTCTTTACATTAGTTTTTACATTTGTCAAATATTGCTAATTATGGCTGTTTTTGATGTTAACAGTATTTGGTTTTCTGTCTGTTTGGTGGTTATTTATGCCTAATCTCCGGTACAGTCAATCATTTTAATTCTTGGAAGCCCAAAACTTAAAACTGCATTAGTGAAAATTCTAGGTTCATTGGCTTGTAGAGGTAAAAAGCCTCAAAACTGGGACATACAAATAATAAGCTGAATAGCAGTCATAATGTGCTCCTGAATCAAGCTTCCATATAAAATCCTGACCTGTTATTCCAGTTAGCATCCTAACTGTTATTCCAATTGTCCATAGCATGTTTGTCTGCCCAACTTTGTAAACAGCTTTGTTTCTATGTTGTTCTTGTTGCCCAGTGTTTCCCCTTGTTAAACTTTGTCTAATAATGGTGTGCTAACTACGTGTGTCACAATACATTTACTTTAACATTCAGATTTTTGGCTCTAAATTGCCCTATTTTTAAAATAATTTCTTACAGCAATACACTATATGTTAATAAAAAAATATATAGATATATATATATATAGTTATATAAGACAAAATTGTATTGCATTTATATCTAAGAACATGTTTACTTTTGTGTGTTTTTGTGAAACTTGCAGGTACACAAAACCATAATATGGTGACTTAAAAATCTTTATACCATGATATAGTTAGCATTAAGGAAAATTATCACCCTAGATAATTCCATTCACTGCATTACATTAATACACACATTTTCAATGTAAACCCAAGACAGAAAGAAAAATTGAAATAAAGACTGATGAAGATAGATTATCATGGGAGAACCTGTGTGATACAGCATACCTGGAATGGAAATGGTCCAGATCTGAAAACATTTGCCAACTAATAGCAATTGATTTTGAAGAAATCCATTCCAGGTTTCCTGTGTTCCATGCATAAGAATGATACAAAAATGTTAAGCCTTTCACTGCTCCCAGCTTGCTTCTCTGCCCTGCCTGATTTTTCTGGGCATGCTGTATGGCTTATACAGCTCCCTTCTCCTCAGTTCCCTGAACTTTCTAAAGAGGACCCCCATCCTCACTTTTCCGGGGTCCAGGTCACATGACAGGGAGACTGAAAGTAAGTACTCTACCGGTTCGGCCCGCGAACGTCATTAGCCGCAAAGCTATTAAATGTGTACGTTTATGAATTCCGTTTTGGCATCATTTTGGCGTGAACAATATTAAACGGGTAAATTGGTAAGGGACAAATTTTAAATGGGGCTTAATGACGGGGACAAATATTAAACGGACAATCGAACAAAACCTTAATTCTTAAGATGGCTAACTATAGGAATGCAATAGTAAAGAGGGCTAAGATTGGATATTAGCAAGGAGAAATAGAGTAGGGGAGTGTAATAGTGTAATAGTAAAGGGAGTAGAGACTACAGTGGGGTAAAATGAAAAAAAGGGATCTACAAGTGGTATTACAATTAGCTGAACACCCAAGCTACACACTTATGATGGTTCAGTGATTCAGAAAGTATACCATACACTATCAGTAAAGGTCCTCCTAAAGTAGGAGTATTTTTTCACCTTAATGGACCTTCAGAGGAGCTAAAGGAAGAGCGGGGGGATAAAGGAAAAAAGTTTAAAAATAAAACACTACCTTAAGAATGTGGGTATTTATCCACCATAACAGACACACCTAAAATAATATTACCATTTAAAGTTTTTTTTCTGTATTTTGCATATTTTACTGAAAGTGATAGGTAGAGAAAAAATACACAGTACAGAAGTTACAGTCAGAGCTCCAGTAATTTGAAGAACCTATTGGCAACATAATAGTAACGAAAAGATACACATGTCCTCCGCCACGGCTCCTAGGGAATCTTAAAAACTTAAGGGTGACAAAAGAGAGAAAAGAAAATATTATTAGGAAATGTAAAATGACAATCAGAGCATGGGAAACCGGGCAATAAAGCATTAGGAGAAATGGCCGGAGAAATGTAGGTGGCTAAAAGATAGATAACTTGCAGAAAATACCTTAAGGAAAGGCAACTCACATGGGACCCAAATAGTCCAAGACAGAAATGTTAGTCCCTGTGAACAGATACCTTCCATATTTTTATTTATTTATTTTTTTATATATATTTACCAGCTGACCCCATTCACCAATGATCTTGTTCTTTTTCTATGGAATGAACTATACTTCTCAGGGAAGGTCCACACAACCTTTTTTACTATCTGTTTGTTTAATTATCTATTTGTTGCATAAGTAATGTTATATAATGAAAATAACATCTGTAACCTATACAAGCCATATACATTCCAATTTTATCATAAAACCAGCACAACATCAAGGCAATTTAGCAATCTGTTTGGCCAATATTGGATCAGCAATCAGGTTCCCATGATTTAAATATTGCTCTAGAGGTCATGTGACAACATGGGGTTTTGTAGTTGTTGACTGATATAAAATGTTGTTTATGGCCAACAACCATTACTAAAATATATATTATCTCTTGTCCAGGAAGGACATTTGGTATAATGTGTAATAGACATAAAGAAGATAATAATAAGATCAACGGGGCTAAGTGGCTGGCATTGTCTCTTTGCTTCACTGTTCTCATTTTAGTTACAAGAGTCTGTGACCAAACTGAACATACACTTTCCATTTAAATATGAAAAACATATTCTGTTCTCCCTTTTCAGAAAACCCCTAATGTGAAGCCAGTGTAAAGTTTGGTCACAAATTAGCACTATTAGCATCATTATAGGATTTTCACCAATTATTTTATTATTGTGGCGCATGGAATGGACATGGTTAAAGACAAGAACAATAAATCAAGAAAAACAATCCTCTTCACCCTGGGCCTGTTCAACATTTCCATCAGTTTAGTATGGCAGCTAATGACTCTGTTCTCTACTTATGGAGTGTACTTTTATGACCCTTTACACCATCGTCTCCATTCTTCTGCTCTTTACAATCTTCTCCAGCTTCTGGTTTACCTTCTGCCTATGTGGTTTCTAATATGTGATGCCTGTTACATTTGATGGGTAGTGCCCTGGATGTTGTTCTCCTCCCTCCTGCTCCCACTCATTAACAGTGTCCCAGTTGCTTGGAATATGAAGAAAATAATAATAAAAAAATAATATCTGAGTGATTTAGATGGTAATCACACTGACAACTCAACACAACTGCAATATGGCATAACACAAATAAGTCTTCAGTACCTTTCAGCCAACAATATTATTGATGGCTGTATTCCTTTATTGCTATGTCCTCCTACTAATGGCCTTTCTGCTGTATTGTAAAAACCATATTATATAGAAAAATTGTGCTGTCTTGTGTCTTGTGCCACACCAATGATTTTTTTGCTACTTAAGGGTGGCAGCCTTCCCATCTGCCAGCTGTTCCCAGTGACCACTAAACTAGAGCTGTGGATATAGAAATTGTAGCGGGGGTTCCCTGAGATCCTCAAAGTTATTTCAAGGTTTCCCTTATGAAAAAATATTTGACAAACATTGCTCTAGTATAAAGACCTACTAAACAATGCATATTAAATTGTAGGGAAGTTAATGATCATTTCTGGGAACGGTATTTATAGGGTCCAACCAATAGCAAAACTTGACATTGACAGGTAATTGCCTTGAAATAATTTTAGGGCTTTTTCATGGCTACTAGCAAATGGCCCTCTGCCTTTTGGTGTACGCAATGTGCATCAGATTAATCTTATTGCTGGAGGCTGTATAAACAATTCTCACTCAGCATGGTGCAACATTTTGGCAGTTTGTCCCATTTGAACTCAGGTAAATTGTGTCTCTGGAATCAAGCTTCCATAAAACATACAGACCTGTTTTTCCAGTTAGCATCCTAAATGTTATTCCAACTGTCCATAGCATCTTTGTCTGCCGTACTTTACAGTCAGCTTTGTTTCTATGTTGTTCTTGTTGCCCAGTGTTTCCCCTTTTTAAACTTTGTCTAATAATGGTTGGCTAATAGTTTGTTTGTTGTTTCTATGCTAAAACTGTTTTGTGTCTGCTTTCAGTATTTTGCTATATATCCTGTATACACTTGTCACAATAAATTTACTTTAGCATTCTCGGTATTTGTCTTTAAACTACACCAATTTTTTCAGCAATGCAAATTTCAACAGTTAGATAGTTTGCATATGTGCAGCAGTTCATAGGCAGTGCATTGTGATAAAATTGCCATGCAATCTGGTGTGCTATGATATACTTTTGGTACAGTGGTTTTGGTGTACTAAAAGGCTGGCCAAGTGTGTTTGTGTACAATTTAATTTGGATGATGCACTTGGGTACATTGTGGTACCATAGGGAAAATTTGAGTGTTTAATGTTTTGACCATGTAAAAGTGGCCCTTCACCCTTTTGTTACAAAGTAGCCTACATGCATATAAATCGGTGGTACTTTGCAACCTATGTCAATTAATTTAGGCTTAGTCTACACGGACTGTTTCCCCAGCGTTTAACCTGAGGCTTTTAAAGCCCTTGTTTGAAGTCCCCATGCATTCCAATGGGCTAATCTACACCAGGACGTTTCCTTCAGGCACGTTTTTGAGCTTTATTTTAAACGTTGCTTGCAACGTTTAAAAAATTAATACGCTGGTAAATCGCGGGAAAACGCGGGAAATCGCGGGAAAACGCGTCCATTGATTTTAATGGGACCGTTTTCCTGCGTTTATGCATGCTAGAAATTGTCAATAAAAAAGCTTCCATTGATTTCAATGGAAGCTTTTACAAACATTTTAACAATAGCCTGTGTCCTGTGTCAGTATTCCATGTGCCATGCATGAATAATTACATGTACTATGCTGTTAAAAATTAACACCTATGCCTGGCACGTGTGAAATTGTCTGCCATTGTGTTTGCTTTTGGTGCTTTTCACACCTGCAAATGATGTCATTCTTTATCACTTGTGTAGTCATTGTCTTTAATTGTGCTTCACTTTGCACTCTTTTCACTCTTTTCTGTGTATACTGTTACATTTGTCACTGTACTGTTGCATGATCACATTATCACATGTATGCAGGGATGTATGTACTTCCTGTACTTGCAGAAATCACTGCCCAGGGTAACAGTTTGCATTTCTACCAAGTGCTAAAACGCTTGTAAAATCGCGGTAAAACGCGGATAAACGCGGCATAGACGTTTTGCAGCTTTTTCCAGCATTTAAAAAAAGTTTTAAAACGTTAGAATAAGTGCATAAAACGCTTATAAACGCAGTAGGAATGTTTACATGCCTTTTTACAAAACGTCCATGTAGACCCAGCCTTAGAATGGAATGGCAATGTACAACAATGAAACACAATTGTTAAGATGTGCTGCAGTGCATGGTAATTACCAGCTGTGGTATTGTGCATTAGGATTTCATTTTAAACTAATAGCAGAGCAATGATCAACATAGAGACAGGGGCACAGATTTCCTACAAGGCCACTTAGACCAAGACCCAGGGTACCATGGCTACTAGGGGCAGCATTTGAAACCCTGGCACTGCTGTCACTGCTTTCACCTGCCTCTTCTGCTCTGCCTGACCTGTCTAGGGATCTTGTACCCACCACGGGGCTCCTTGTACCTCTGTGCTGTCCTTTGTACACCTTGGGGTGAGCCTGGGCTCCCAGAACACTCTAAAGAGTTTCCCCATGTGTTAGCAACTCAATGTGACCAGCCTGTGCTGCCCCAACCCTTACTATTCTGGGGTCTGGGTTACATGATGGTAGGTGCAGGTTCCAGCTGTCAGCCTGGGAGAAAATTCAAAAATATACTGAGTGTGTAATAGAAAAGAAGGGTAGACAAGACAAAGTTGTAATAGTAAATGGGGTGATATACTAGATGGCGTGATAATAAATGGGGTTAGAATAGAGACTGTAATAAAAAGGAGGATAGACTATGGGAATGTAAGGAGTAAAGAGCAGATAGACTGATGGGGGGAGTAGAGGAGTGAAATAGTAAGAGGAGGATAGACTACAGTGAGGTAAAATGAAAAAGAGGATAAGGAGTGTGTGTGTGGGGGGGGGGGGGGGGGCAAAGGAAATAAAGTTTTTAAAAAATCCTACACTAAGAATATTGGTATATATATTTACTATATCATTGTCAGACACACCTAAAATGATATTGCCATTTAAAGATTTGCCAAATATACTGTACATTGCATATTTTACTGATGGCTGTCTGAAGCCATAACCCTATGGGATTTAGGTCACTTCCTACATATAATTTGTCTAATTACATGCAGATGTGGCTATTTTCATCACTCTGCCTTGGTATTATATAGGGGGTTCATGTGATAACAATTCAGATGGTTGCTCAGAACATCAGAACATTGACAGGTAATGAAAATGACAATCTATGTAAAAGTGGTATTTATTCTTTGCAATGGTAATTTACAGTTTATGTTTATTATTGTGTGAAATGATTTAGCGAACTGAAATGGTAATAGTTACCTAGTACTGAAAATAGTAATGTCTGCAAGTGGCATAGTCTACCTGCTGTAATTTTTCACACAGGCATCACTGTACTGCCCCAATTCACTCCACTACCTTTTGGTATTGATCATCTATGAACTTTTTTTGTTTACCTGTTTATAATGTAAAACAGGTATTCCAGAAAATCCCCACTGAAGGCTATTTTCTATCTCCTACATATCAAAAACTAATTGTACTAATATGTTAATACTGAAAAGTTTCTAAAAGCCACCAGTTACATATAATTAAAAAAAAACATTTTTTTAAACAATATGATAAACAATTACAGTCAAATAAAAGGAAGATGAGGACCAACAAAAAAACTACACTGTACAAAAGTAATAGTAAGAACTTCAGTAATTTGAACAAGCTTCTAGCAACATAGTAAAGCAAGATACACATGTCCAACCCCTGGGCTACTAGCTATTATCACAAACTTGGGTGAGGTAAAAGAAAAAACAAAAATACAAAACAAAGAAAGAACAATCATGGCACAGGAAACTTGGCAATAAGGTGTCTGGAGAAATGTCATGGAGTACAATTCCAAAAGGAACTGAGAGTGGCTAAAGGATAGGTAGATAGCAAAGAGAGGGTCTAGGCTTTTCTAGAACACAGGGATACAGGATCTAGCAGTGATCAGGTGTCTCACCACCGACGTCCTATGTTGTTTAAGAGGCAGCATATATTATGCTGCAAAAGGGAGAATGCTGGTTCTTCCTGGATAAAAAACTTAAAAAAACCTTTACAATTTCCCTATCCAGAAAAGAAAAGTTCTGTAACATGAGACATGATCAAAGAATATGAAGCATTGTGCCCATATCTCCCTGGCACCTCCCACCAATTACATTTCAAACTGCCATATGAAACAAATCTTACTTGCAAGCAGAAAAGGAGAAAGAGCTTTGATCAAAAGGGAGATTGGAAGCACACCGAATAACCCTACATTCAAAGAGAAAGAATGGAAACATACCAGATGTGCACAGTCATTATTAAAACTCAACAACATATAACCAAAAAGTCTTTGGTTCTTTATGGGGTATTGTAACACAATGAGTTCTCAAATATACTGCAATATAAAACAAAGATAAAACGTCTTTAAGTATGTTTCTGCAACCGATAATAATGATAGTGTTATAAAACCAATAAAAGACATTTTGTGACAGGTTACTATGGCTTACTGTGCTTTTAAGTCTTAAAGTATTTCATTTGTGGATAGATTTTGTTGCTCATTCAGAATATCCACAATCTCTATTTGTCTTTCTCACCACTGTCAGGGGAACAAAAATCAATAGGAAATTACCACGCTTAGAGGGTTGTCACCATAACAAAAAGTGGGAGGAAATCTTCCAATGGAGACTCTTGCTTTGATTGTCTAAGATGAGATTTCCCTTCATTTTTGGAAGAGATGGCTCTTGGTATGCATTAAAGACAGGACACAAAATTGATGGGGATTGCAGCAATCTCTACTCTGTTAAAAACAATGCTTTATTCATAGATACACATTACATGTTTGCTTCTTTTATGAAATTCAGTTCTTGTAGAAAGTGTATTAATGTAATTGATTTTCACACTGGAAAATATTGGTTACAGATTGTATGGTGAACAGGCCTTTGATGTTACACAGACAAGATATCCCCAAAAAAATCATTTTGGTGTGATTGTTTTGCTATGAAAAGATATCTTTCAACAATGAATGTCACTCTGTCTGTGACACGAGCTTTACAGCCTCCAGATTATGTTGTTTCAGCAGCTGTATACTGCAACATGTTACTGAAAGACTTACAGTGGCTAAAATCTCTACACAGTGAATATGTTTATATGTTATACACATGGGACAGATTTAAACCATCATTCCACTTCATAACAGTTTCCCTATGGATTCTTAAATACTATCAGGTATGAAACTAAAATTATAAAATAAAATAATAATTAGCTGAAAAGATTGCCACTTTTTAGCATGATTGCTTCTTTTTTGCAGATCCCTATTTTTAGTTTTAAAGGATGGCAATCACCTGACAAATATGTATGGCATACTATAAATGTTAAATGGTATTCGCTGGCCAACATTAGAAGAAACAAGCTTTGTACACACAACTTGTTCAGTTCTTTAGAGGGAGGAGAGGGAGGTGAGTGGAAGGCATCCTGCTGTGTCCTGTCCCATAGGAAATAACAGTGGTCATCGTTGGTTAGACCTCTAGTGATCCATCATGTTATAGTGATGGATGTGAAGGTTATCAAAGTACTCAGAGTACTCATAGTTTTCATAAAACTTTATCAAGATACTTTATGAACAGTGTGGTTTGTGAGTTCATTCATAATATTTGATCTGTTATGAACAAGTGGATAAGAGTTGTTAATTTTGGAAGTCCTAGTGTGACAAGTGTTCTGGCAATAGTGCTTCTCCAAAGATTCAGTAGGATAAGTTAGCATGGCCATGCTTGGAGAGGAAGTATCCTAAGATGGTTGTGGATGACCAGGTGAAAATAAATATTTTATATATTTTATTTTTGGGTTTAGGTAAACACTTTATTTTAGTTATAAAATACAGGTGTTGTTTAATTGTACAGCAAGCTACCATTTTGTATACCGTAGTTTTAGCTAACTTAATCTATCTCCCTGTTGGTATCTCTGTTTATGTTTTAAAGTACCAACTTAAACCTAACCACATATTTTACATTTTTTGTACCAATGTCTTTATATTTACCAACATCCTCGAGGACCTACCTAAACTATCCATTTTAGACAGGTCCTTGCACAAAGTTTTGGTAGATCTAAAGGAGATTGTAATGTATTTGGTGGGCATAACATATCAGTTGGCAGATGCTGGTATATGTACCGTAAAGTTGTAAATTGCCTAATTTTTTTTAGGTATATGTAAAAGAAAAGGAAAGAATTTTACTATACTGGCTTCCCAGCACAAGAGGAGACATGTTGCCGCTGTTCATTGTATTATCTCTCACTGCACTGTGTGCCAGTTCCATCATTGCTTTCTTTACCAATCCATTTATTATACTGAATCACGGCATGGACTTAGTCCAAGGCAGAAATGTTAGTCCTAGAGAACGGATACTTTCCACACTTGGATTATTTAATATATTTTACCAGCTGACCCTCATCACCAATGATCTTGTTCTTTTTCTCTGGAATGAACTTTACTTTTCAGACAAGGTGCACACAACCTTTTCTATGATCTTGCTCTTCACCATCTTCTCTAGTTTTTGGTTCACTGCCTGTCTGTGCGGATTCTATTATGTCAGCATTGTTTCATTTAAACATCCATTATTCATGCAGCTCAAACAAAGAATGTTAGAAGTCGTCAACTGGATGCTTGCTTTGTCAGTTCTCATAGCCCTAACTATTAGTTTTCCTGTAGCATGGAACATTTCAAAACCCATTACCAACCCAGGGACAGCTAACAGCACCTCTTTGGAAGAGGGAATATCTCAAATCAGCCCACACTATTTGCTGATTGCCAGCATTTTTGGCTGTGGTGTTCCTCTTGTACTTGTTGGCGCTGCTGATGCTATTGTATTAAAATCCCTGTTTACCAATGCACGTCTTCTTCTCAGAAACGCTGGTGGTATGAGTGTACAAAGTGTAGATGCCAGCATGGCAGCAGCTAGAACAATCACTTCCTTACTGTTCCTTTACCTATGCTTTTATTTGTCTGTAATCTCACTGTTTCTTAACATAGTACTATTGGGCAGCACATGGTTCCCACTGTGTGTGACAGTAATTTATAGTTATTCACCTATCCAGTCGGTGATTCTAATCCTTGGAAGCCCAAAACTAAAAGGTGCTTTGCTCGGAATATTTACTCGCTTGATGGGTCAGTTATAAATTCATCAACAATTTTCAAAATAGTTACACAACTTATACTTTCTTAAACATCACCCAAAACAGCTATTTATGTTCTAAAAAAAGTCAATGGCAACTAGTTGTAGATTGATAAAGCCTTGTCTTCGTTGACAGATAAAATAACACATGATGTAACAGTATAACTAAAAATGACATAAATAGCATTAAAGCTGAAATGCAGCCTGAACAACAAATTGAAAACAACTCAGCCTACCTGTCCTTGGTCTGCACCTTTTATTTAATGGATGTCAGTTCTGTAGATCATGGAGGCTCCTCATAACATGTGAGCATTACCAAGAACAGTCACTATATAAATGCTGCCTGCCTAGGAATGCTCACTCCAAACTGGCATCCACCAATCAAGGCAATTTGATATGTGTATAAAGCACTGCTTGCATCGGGGTTGAGGGTTCCAGGAGAAATACTGGGGCAGGGTGCTCTGATGTTTTAGACAGTACTATACTAGCCCCATGCACCAATAAAACCGAAATTATCAGAAGCACATAAACCCAATGACTGTTTGGAGTGATACATTCCTTCACTGTGTCAAAGGGAATGCTCAGTTTAAAATGACTGCCACCTAAATGGACTCTTTTCATGGTGAAATATGTGATGTGTGAGTTTAAATAGTTCTAATCTGATTTACTATCTACCTAACCTAAAACATTAATTTATCCTGCACTTTCTGGAGCCTTGCTGAAATTAAAGACAAATTATGCAAACATGAAGAGGCTACTTTCTGGGAATATAAGAAGTCAAAACGATTTGTTGATTCTGATATATGGGTAACATACAAAAAAGGTAAATTATTCAACCTTGGGTCATCACCTCTTGTGCCTCCCATCTGATTTATCAATGTATTAGGCAGCCAAAGTGAATGTATCTTCTGCATTTTTTCACCTAACACACTATGGTTCATGGCCATTCGGGGATAAATACTTCTTCTGAGCACCTGCTAAGGGCAGAGACACATAGATACTGCAGCTGTGATGTGGCATTCCACGGACTAGTTATCAGTTTCCCAGACAAGAATGACCCATACAGTATCCAACCATCTAAAGCTGCCAGGCAGATTTTGGGTATTTTTCCCACTTATTTCAAACCCCACAGTGGCATGGTCGGTGATTTAAGGTTACCTGGTGACACTTGTTCCCCTTTTTCTTCTTTTTGTTGACCTCAATTGTATTGGTTCCCCCCTTTTTTTTGGAAGCAAAGGTCAACTATGATGCACTATGGTGCTTTCCCTTCCATGGTTATTTTGTATATTTTGATTAGGATTTAGAATTTTATGTTTCTTTTGAGTTTGTTTTTGTGTACCTTATTTTATTTTGTTTTTTCTTTTTCTAAACTGATTGTATGTTT
Organism: Pyxicephalus adspersus; assembly: GCF_032062135.1. Lineage (NCBI taxonomy): Eukaryota > Metazoa > Chordata > Amphibia > Anura > Pyxicephalidae > Pyxicephalus > Pyxicephalus adspersus. The sequence continues at coordinate 33,713,415 of NC_092863.1, read as the reverse complement.
TTTTTTTTTGTTGTGTCCTGTACCCAGGTTTTTGTATGGGAATTACTATTTGATTGTCAAGAGTTCCTGATGGCATTAAAAGTTCTAACCTAAATAGTGCAGGGAATGAATTACCCCAATAAATGGTCCTCCATATTTAATTAACTTAGATCTAATAAAATCAATATAGAGCACTTACAGGAGACTCACATCTCCGCTTCTTCTGCACTGAAATATTTACATGCTTCATACACACGATTCTACCGGTATCAAGCCAATGCCCCAGTTAAAAAATGTGGTGTTTTAGTAACAATTCATAAGAGGACATCTTTTATTTGTCATAAGCAAATTACTATTTATTACTGGTAGGTTCCATTCTTGATGATTGGGTTACTTTATGCACATTCTATGCACCTATTACAAAGCAGATACCTTTTTTTCTCACTTAATTAGTATTTTACATGATCACTTGCAAAGGCATTGTTATTTTGTGTGGAGATTCCAATATGGTTTTGAATTCAAAAGTGGATAAGTCTAAATCAGATGAGTCTATTTCTAAACAAGAAACAATTGCTTTTAGTTCATTCCTGAACAATTTATTCAAATTTCAATGTAATTGATGTTTGGAGAGAGTGTCACCCTTTGGCTAGAGGTTTTACGTTTTTTTTCCACCAACATAATTCACATTCACGTATAGATCATATTTTTTTTTCACAAACTTTATTGACACAAGTGACTGACTCGCTTATTTTAATGGTGGCCTGGACAGATCATGATCCTGTCCTTTTGGTGTGCAATTAATTTTTTCCTATACCTTCCTCAAAAAATTGGTGTCTTAATGACTCCTTGTTGTCGTATTCTCCAATAATGGCAGATTTAATAGCACAAACTGCTAAATTTTTTAGAAAAATGCAGTTCTCCTATGATTCCCTGGGATGCCTAAAAGACTGTTATACAGGAAGTTCTTATTAGACACACCTCCAAACGTAAACATGAATGTATCCAAACTATAGCTAAGTTGGAGGCGGAATTGGAGGTACTCTCCCACAGTTTTAGGAGACATCCCACAGAACATAAAAGGAAATTATAACTTCAAGCTAGAACGGATCTGAATTTGTGTTTGGCTGACACTGCTGATCGTAATCCCAGGTGGATGCAACAAAAGTTTTACGTGAATGCAAAAAAAATTGGTACTATGTTGGCTAATAAACAGAGTCTTAAATATAAGTCTGCATTTACTTTGAGAAATAAGAGTCATATCAATACTTCTAACCCTCTCAATATAAAAAGAATTTAGTAACCAATTAATAAAATTGTTTAGTGCCCCCCCCCCCCGAGATTCCATCTTCAAGAATTCAAGCATTTTTATCCACAACATACCTTCTGACACTAATAGTGATCAGGCAGGTTGTTTGGATGCTGACATTACTTTTTTGGAAGTACTAAATGCAATTAAGTCCCTTAAGATTGGCAAGAAGGGTGGCCCAGACGGGTATACGGCTCTTTTTTACAAAAAGATGGCGGAACATGTTGACCCTTATCTGACTACACTTTTTAACAAATTTAAACCTTCTGGTTCACTTGGTGGTCATATGTTACAAGCAGAACTGGTAATGATCCCAAAGCCGGAAAAGGACCATCTTGATTGGTCTAATTATAGACCTATATCATTGCCTAATATTGATTTTAAAATTTTGGTGAAAGTGCTTGCCTCTAGTTTTTCCTCTATGATCCATAAGGATCAAGTGGGCTTTATTCCCGGACGCCAGGCACCTGATAGTATTTGCTGTACGATCTTGCTTAGGTATTTAGCCAGGAGGTCTAGTCAAGGGTTTATGCTCTCGTCACTTGACATGAACAAGGTCTTTGACTCGATATCCTGGCAATATTTAAAATTAGCTTTGTATAAATGGAATTTCGGGGAAGCATTTATTTCCTGGATAAATGCTATTTACTCTAACCCTATAGCCTCGGTGCATTACTGAAGTTATACATCCGAATATTTTAATATTGCTTGAGGCACTAGACAGGGATGACCCTTATCCCTGTTACTTTTTGTATTGGCATTAGAACCACTTGCAGCGTTTATCAGACAGAGTTCTGAAGTTCCAGGATTCAATACTTCGCAATACACTATATACTGTAATATACTATTTCTCTATTTGCGTTTGACAGTTTGTTGTATGTAGCCACTCCTCATGTGAAGCTACCTTCACTTGTAAAGATTTTTGCAGGTTTTGAAGATATTTTGGGTCTTAAAGTCAATCCCTCTAAATCACTGGCGCTGAATGTTTCTCTTACAAATGCTGAAGTTGATATACTTCGGGCTAATTTTTTGTACAACTGGGTTAAGAAATTACCCTATTTAGGTGTTAAGTTAGTAGCAGATCATGGTGAACTTTATAAAGCAAATTAAGCGCCTTTATTGTTTGACGCATTAATGCTATAAAGATGTCTTTTTTGCCCAAAATATTTTACTGTATGTGGGTTCTCCCTATATCCCTCCCTTTTGGGATATGTCAGACTATCCAGAGAAAAGTGTTGCGGTTTATATGGAAATCTGGACCCCCTTTATTGGCAAGTATGTGCTTTTTTCGCCCTAAATTGAATAGTGGTCTTGGAGTACCACATTTTTATTCTTATTATAAAGCCTCCAAATTGGCTCCTCTTTTTACTTTTCATATTATAGATTGTCCTTTATGGGTATTGATTGAATCAACTCTTATTTCTCCAGGTTCAGTGAGGAATTTAATTTGGAGCCCCCCATTTAGATCTAAGAACCTGAGCCCATTTTTGCAGTAAATGCTACGGCTTTGGGATTCTCTTAAGCACAAATATAAATTTATTAGTGTTCACCGTCCATTAATGGATCTATTTAATAACACTTTTTCAACCGGGTTTTAATAATAGGTGTAGTTTCAAATGGTGGATTAAAAGGAATGGCAGGATCTTTAATATCCAGTTCACGGGTACACTCCTTCAGCTATTTAAAAGAAAAGTATAATATTCCATAACGAGAACTTTTTCGTTATTTGAAAATTCGACTCTTTGTTAATGGTCTGCTTGACAGCCCATGGCCCTCTTTAACTATCACGGCCTTTGAGCGAGCCTGTAGATATAAGCCAGTTTTAGTGGGTGCGATTCTTTTTTATATGTATCGATTACCAGAGTACAATTCTGTAAACCTTTGTCGTATTAGCATAAGAAAGGGAGCTTGCTATATTTAAAGGAGGATGCCTTTAAATTATGGCAGGCTATTTCCAAATCCTCTAGAAATGTATTTGCTCTGGAAAATTCTTATAAGGTTCCAATGCCATGGTATCTTACCCCTGCTAGAATGGCACATGCATTCCACTCACTGTCACCGAAATGTTTTAGAGGATCATGGGCCATATATAATGGATTTGCCCTAAAGTGGCCAGACCGTGGATAAAAGTATACCATATGAATAATACTGTGCTGGGGATAAATTTGCCTAAAGACTCACGGCATGCGCTGTTTCATGTCCCTATTCCCAATGTTGTAGAAAATCTTCTGTTCTTATTTTGCATATTTTTATGGTTACCAAACAGACTATTGTACATGCATAGAAAACCTCTGGATCAAATATTATGGAAATTAAAAACCGTATGCATGGGACGGTGAAGGAAAAGATTACGGCCAATCATTATTCTCATGATACATTTTTAAGTGTATGGCAACCTTGGCTGAACTATTACTTACTGACCTCCCCTTTTACATATGTAAGTGAACGTTTTAGTTTTTCATTGTTTCATTGTTTTTCATTGTAACATTGTGACATTTTTATAAGTTTTTGTTTTTTTTTTCTGTTTTTTGGATGTTCTGCATACTATGGGTGTATGATTTGAAGGAGTATTGATAAAGGAGAATTTAGTTAACTTACAAAGATTGTTTCAAAGTAATGGTTGCTTGATTCTTTTTTTTTTTCAATATTATCAATATGTAAAATGTTGTAAGATCTGTATATGGATATGGATATGTAAAACTCTTTTGTAAAAGAAAATTGAATTGTCTCATTAATTTGTTTTATCTATGTTTTGTTCTTCTGATGCACACACTGTACTTATTACCTGTTATAAATAAAGAATTTTATAAAAAAAATAATACATATGTGTGATGAATAATTCAATTTAGAATGTAAACGTTTTGAATGTATTATAGGTTAATTTAGTTAAAATGTATATTACTGTGTTTTTTGAACTTTTGACACGTAAGTCATAGGAATACCTCTTCTAAGCAAATCCATCTTTAACATAAAATCAATCAGAGGATTTTTCCCACGCTGCATTCATTCATGAGCAGCCAGCGAGACTCAAACTGTGTTCCTGGATATAGAATCTCTATCCAGGAACACATAGAACAGGGCTGCTACAGCAATCAGAGGAGTGGAGCTGACAGCTTTACTCCCCTAATTGGTCTTGCAGGTCCCAAAAATTCAGCCTCGCCGGCCGAATTTACAAACGCCGTTCTCGCCTACATGTTTGGTAAGCGAGAAGGGCCCAATTGAACTGGAATTGGACTGAATTTAAAAAATTTGCTTGCTCATCCCTAATGAGCGCTTAGAATGCATTATTTTAGAAAACACCTGACATCAGAGAGGATGGGCTGATTTAAAAAAGTTCTACAAGGCTGGAGAGGATACACTTTCATTAGTAAAGCTGGGTGATTTAGCACACCTGGAATGGATTTCTGCAAAGTCATTTGCTAGCAAATGTTTTGAATTCTGGACTAAATCCATTTCAGGTTTGCTGGATCACCCAGCTTCACTGTTGAAAATGTATCTTCCATGGAGAGCTTTATTAAATGGGGCCCATAGAGTTTAGAACAGACTACTGTGTCTTCATTTGGTTTAAGTTAGACATCAAGGCTGCATGTTTCAGACTTTAATGCAAGCAGACTATTAGAGAAACACTCATATTGTTATTGGGACCACTAGTGGAACTATACAGATAATGCCATAAAAATCCATGATAACACATACATGTGATACATATTTTCCCTGCTTTTTAGCCACAAGTATCACAACAGGTTGCAGATTGTCCCTGTGTTGCATTCCCTTTGACCTCTCAGTAGTTCATAGAAAGATCAATAAATGCAAGTGACTTTTAAAACCAGAAGCATTTATTGCTAAAAGCTCATGTTAGCCCATCATCCAATTGAGCTACAATTTCTACAGTTCAGCAACTGTCATTTTATTTGCTCATGTCTAGGTACGGAAGCTGCTCACCAAGCAGGTGTTCCAGGATCCTGCTTTTACTGTGGATGTGACATCACAAGTCTTAAATCAGGGCCAGAGAGGAAATTGGTTTTAACAAACACATATACATGTATTGTAAGTGGCAGCATTATATGGAGACCAGCAATAATGTGATGGGATTTGAAATGCAATATAAGAACTTACCAGAAAGTTTACTGCATGGCGGCAACATTTGCTGAGGTCAATGTTCATATACAGAGGTGCCATGGATTCCATCCCTGGAAAATCAGACATTCATTGCCTCATTTTTCACACTTCTATGCACATTCCTCAACGTGCTTGTTAAGCAATTATTTCTATGAAATAAAGTTAATAGAAAGAGTACATATAAGTATTTTTTTGGTGTCTGTGTTCCAGTGCATTACTTTTACTTTCTAACTTAGCAAGACAAAAGAAAGTTAGAGGAAATCTTCAAAATTGAAATTACTGTTGATTGTCCTGATAATTTTGGGTGACAATTTGGGAAATATTGCTGTACGGACAGGATTTTTGGCTCTCAGTAGCACAATCTGTAGCACAATCTGGTGAGGGAGAGAATGAGCATTAGGAGCACTGCTGCAGTATATATTGAGTGCTACCAGTGACCACTCATGCTCGATTTTTACCTGCTACCATCATGGACTATTATTTTAGCCAAAGAAAATCTAGAGATTGCAAATTGTATACCCAACACTGGGGATCCCTACACCCCCGCCCCTCCATGGAACAAACCAAGTTGATTAGTGGAGATCTGAGTGATCTATCAGTACAAGTATTGTTACAGGTAGTCCCCTGGTTACATACGAAATAGGGACTCCAGCTTTGTTCTTAAGTTGAATTTGTGTGTAAGTCAGAACAGGTACATTTTTAATAATATTTATTCATTTACATTTAATACATATTTTAATAAATGCAGTTAGGTCAGATGTTTGTCCTGACATATTAGGCAGCATGGTGTCAGTTACTGTAAAAAATTCTTGCTTTGTGAGCTAATCACAAAGCAAGAAAAAAAAATCTCTATGGAGCACAGGCATTCAATAACTTCTAGAGCAAACTGTGCTTTGATAATGCAAAAAGAAACAAGTGCAGAGTTTGACTTAAGCTACGTACACACGTCAGATTTTTATCGCCCGATAATCGGCATCGGCCAATTATCGGGCGAAAATCTGCCGTGTGTACAGTCGGTGTCGTCCATCGTCCGGACGACCGACCTGCTGGATCCACGGACGATGGACGACAGCCGATCGTAATGAAAGTGAAGGGGAGAGCGCGCAGCAGGGTGCCGCTCCGTCACTCTCCCCCTCCCCTCTCCATAGAGCATGAACGGTGCTGTATGTACAGCATCGTTCATGCATCGTGCACTCCCTTGTCGTTGGAAAGGATCGTGAAAGATCCTTTCCAACGACAAAAATTGGCAGTGTGTACGCAGCTTTAGTCATTAAAGAGTTACAAGAGGTTGCAGAAAAGAGCTCACCCCCCTAAGATTACCAACAACCTCAGCTGTGTTTAGCCAGTCATGCAAAACACCCCCCCCTCCCCCAATCAAGCTTCAGTCCTGCACATGAGCGAACAGGGAAGCCCCATTCGAATCTGGGATTTATGTCGGATGTCCTTAACTTTGGGGACTCCCTGTACTGTCACCTGAATGACTCTGGATGCTTAGTATGAAGTGTACTTAGCATTAGAACCCTGCACACAGGCAGCCAGCTGGCAGGAAACTTGGCCTGCATGAAGTAAAGAATGTGGTGGGCTGAGGATACTAAGGGTAGGTTACTTTTAGTTGGGGCAGGTAGGTGAGCAGGGTAAATGTACTTTATGTGAATGTATTGCACACAATGCAGCAGTATTACTAAAGAGGGTATTATAGACTAAACTCAGAAATTTCACTTTATATAAAAGGGTAGACAACCTTTTTAAAAAAAAAAGGGTGCAGCATCACCCTCTAATTCTTGACCGCCTAGGTGATGATTGAGAATGAATGGGAGCGCAAAGCCTCCTGAGAAACCTACATCACCCATCCCAGGAGGCCCTTTGGCGCTCCTTCTGCGCATCCCTGAACATCTCGGGCATGTGCAGGAGCCTTTTTGCTCAAACAACAAAAATTTGACAATGTCACGCATGTGCAGTGAGATCAGCAACTTCTTTTTTCATCCTACGTCACCCGATCTAGCCCATGGCTCGAGTGACGTAGGATGAAGAGCAAAAGATGGCGGCGCCCGGAATGCCGGCTTCAGGACAAATGTCGGGACCACGCTGGACCCGCTGCAGACACCCCGGGAGGGATCGGACTGCCCTGCAGGTTTAAAGTAAGTTTATTTTTTTTGCCTTTTGTAGTTTAGTTCCTCTTTAAAGCAAACAAATCGCCACAGCCAGGATATAGGAAATGTTTATGCTGTAACAATAGAAGTCCAGTGCAGCACATCAATTGCACTGCTTTATATACCTAAATGTAACTGCACCACTCCTCTCACATTATAAACAACCCGCTTGTAAATATTTCCCCGGCAGCACTGACATGACCCCAGCCCTATTTCCAAGAACCTAAAAATAAACATGAACCAGCTATGGAAGAGCTCAGAATCTTCCAGCAACTCCAGGCTCCTCCACCCCTCCTTCTACTATCTTCTCTGACCCCGCCCAATCCTGCCTATCTCGTCCTCTCCTCGTTCTATGATTGGTTACTTCATCCTACACCGCCCTCATCAAACCTGACTGGCATCTTCTTCCCTCCCTCCTATACACGCCCCGTCCACTGAAGCTTCCCCGGTCACCAGGACGACAGAGGAGCTTTCTCGAAAAAGCCGCAGATCGCTCCATAGCCAGGTCGAGAAAGTTCTGGCATGGAGGGGCGTGTCTGTGGGCTGGGTATATATACCAGGGTAGCCTCTGTGTGGTTAGTAGCACAGCGGCGCTTGGTGGCGGAGGAGTGTAATTTTGTAGTGGGCAATACGTGTGTATAGGTGGAGAACACCTATCCGTGCTGGGAAATATTGCTGCGTCTGAGGTGACCGCACACAGGAGAGACTTGTACCCAGGAGGTAACTTTACCTGACCTCCTTCTATCCAGATACAAAACATAGGCTCTGTGTGTGACTATCTGTATTATTATTATTATTGGCTGGGTGCTGGGGTCACTTCTGGTCCCAGAATAAAAATTTGGGGGTTTAATACCTGTGAAGTCCCTGGGGTAATTCACTATTAATGTGATATATAGGGTTACCCATTGCTTTGACATTTGGTACACAAACATGCAGCTTTAGTGTTATCATTCCTTTTTTATCATATATAGTGTATGGTATTTGTATAATTTATGTGGGCTGTGCTGGAGAAGGCTTAAACCCCCTGCCAGGTCATTCTTCCTGATTGCCTGCCATTGGGAAATCTTCCATTATTTCCTGGCCCAGAAATAAAAGTGAGAATGGATTCTATGTCTATCTCGCCTCTTATCCCAGGATGGGGTGAATATAACCTGACCCTGAATCTAAGCCCTTGTTTGGGGTTTTATTCGGCCCCTCAGCCCTGCAAGGTTTATCCTGGAGATGATTCTGTAAGGGTTAGTTGTGTACATGATATATCCCGTGATTTATACAGATATCATACAATCCTATGACTAAATATAGAGCTGACAATGGTATAGAGATACCCGGACTATCAATATGTACCGATAGATAGGAATCAAAGATCATCTTCAGGTAGCCAGAGATTAAAATCTTCCTCCTAAAGCAGCAAGTGTCCCAGCTGATTGTGAGAGGAAAATGTATTATCCATGTTGAGATCATTTTTTTTTTTATTCCTGTCTTCTCCCCCCTCCCCAATGATGAGCAAAGTCATGTAGCTGCTTTGTTTTCTTTTTTTTTTCTTCATTTCAATCATTATGGGTTCATATTGTTCCTACATGACTGGTATTTGAGTAACTACTTATGTGTGCACTATTTGTAAATAAAAATAGATTATTATTATTATTATTATTGTGTGAACATTCTTCCTCCCCATACTAATCTGAATATTCTGGTTTTCAGTAGTCATAATGGTGAAGGAGACCGGATACTACGATACTCTTGGGGTTAAACCAAATGCCACCCCTGATGAGATCAAAAAGGCATACAGAAAGTTAGCTCTGAAATACCACCCGGACAAGAATCCAAACGAGGGGGAAAGGGTAAGATACCTTCATTGACTATATATAAGTAAAAGTTTATTAGAAAAGGGCCGAAAATGTATCTGGGCTTATGTAAGGGGCTAGAACATCTTGAAGTTTTTTTCCATTTTTGTCAAGTGTTGCCTTGTTAACAGTAAATACCACATTCTGCCATTTACTGTAAAATAAACCGCACAACAGTGCTCCAACCCATGCAGGACGTGCTTACCGTGTATTACTGCAGGGCAAATGTGCAAAGACTGCTCTATTGGTGACTTCAGGATGATCTCTTTTGTGGCATTCCTGATGTGTAGTTAAGTTTTGTTTTTTGTATAGTTAATAATTAGTTAGGTTTTGTTTTTTATATTTTAAAATGAATACTAACACTTATTTATTTTTTTAGTTTAAACTCATTTCTCAGGCCTATGAAGTGCTCTCTGATCCCAAGAAGCGAGATATTTATGACCAGGGTGGGGAACAAGCTATTAAAGATGGCGGAATGAGTGGAGGAAACTTCTCTTCTCCCATGGATATCTTTGACATGTTCTTTGGTGGTGGTGGCCGCATGAACAGAGAGAAAAGAGGTAACTAGAAGAAAAATTTCTGTTTCATATCTGCAGGACTATATAAAGTAGTTCCTGATAAGGTTGCCATCCTTTTACATCCCACGGACCACTAAAATTACCGACTCTGGACCGCGTATGTGCCGGAGCTGGTGTCACTCAAAGGGGAAGAAACCTCCCCCATAGTTATGTCATGATACCAAAACCCCGCCCACTCTCTCATCGCTCATCTGAGCCTGCGATGGGGAGAGTGGGTTGTGTCCAGAGACAGAAAGCACTCACGTCCCTGAGCCTGGGAACTGTACGGGAGTTGTGCACCGCAGCACTGGCAGGTGCGCCTCGCCAAAGCCATGGACCACCATAATTGTCTCGTGGACAACCAGTTGGCGACCGCTGATCTAAGTGGATAACGATAATAGTAATGCCATTGGCTAGCTTCTAGATATCCAAAAGTCGTTGGCTGGCTTCTAGTTTATAACACTTATTGAAAGGTCAGCTTGCTCAAAATAAAACCCTATTTGCTGGTGAGTTGCATTATTTTTCAGTTCATTGTTTCCATTAATTATTTCTATCACCTTTACTTTGTCCATGGTCATGTCACTGCCTTTAAATTTAGCCAATATTTTTTTTGTCTCCATATTTTAGCCCACTATTGCAGCTAATTTAAATTACAACATGGTATCTTTCTTTAGGTAAAAATGTTGTGCACCAGTTGTCTGTATCTTTAGAAGAAATATATAATGGATCAAGTCGGAAGCTGGCATTACAGAAGAATGTTGTTTGTGACAAATGTGAAGGTAAGGCATATATATTCACGTGTGTTTTTGTTAATGTAAATGTAATTGTTGAGTATAATATCTGTATGAATTTGGAGTTATTTTAAGATTTACCATTTGTCTTACATTTAATCCTTTTCTAAGCTACTTGTAACCTTTGTTTTGTAGGACGTGGAGGCAAGAAAGGAGCAGTTGAGAAATGTACTACATGCAAAGGCCGTGGTATCCAGATCCACGTACAGCAAATTGGGCCAGGAATGGTCCAGCAGATTCAGACGATGTGCTCTGAATGCCGAGGTGAAGGTGAACGCATCAACCCCAAGGACCGCTGCAAACAGTGCAACGGCAACAAGGTGGTACGTGAGAAGAAGATCCTGGAAGTGCACATTAAGAAAGGTAGGTGTAAAACTATTTTCCCTTGTGGATAAAAAAAAAATGCTGTAGTGAAGTTTTTTTTTTACTAATTCTAACATTTTTTGGTTATGTCCAGGCATGAAGGATGGACAGAAAATTGTATTCCATGGGGAAGGTGACCAAGAGCCAGGTTTAGAACCAGGAGATGTAGTCATCGTGTTGGATCAGAGAGAACATGAACTGTATCAACGGCAAGATAACAATTTGATTATGAAGATGGAGATTCAACTAGTTGAAGCTTTGTGTGGGTTTAAGAAAACAATAGAGACCATGGATGGCAGAACTCTTCTAATCACATCTCATCCTGGTGAGTATACACTCTAAAATAGTTGAGGCCTACAGAACTTTTTTACTTTTAGAATCATGTTAGTTTGTGCAAATTCATCCCCAGGCTTCATAAAATGTTTGCAGGGGTAGCTGCTATGGCTTAGTTTCATCCCCAGAACTACTCCCTATTTTTGGGGGAAAACCCTTTGAAAAATTACTTGCTGACCTGGAAACGTGTTAATTTCAGGTGAAGTCATAAACCACGGCCACTTAAAGTGTATACAGAATGAAGGCATGCCACTACAGAGAGATCCATTTGAGAAAGGACTTCTCATTATTCAATTCTTGGTAAGAACTTAACTCTTGATTGATAACGTTAATTGTAATGTGTGTGTGTGTGTGTGTGTGTGTGTGGAAAGACCAGCTGGATTATCCTCCATTTAAAAAAGTAGACCTAATCTGAGAAAACAAAAAGCACCAGGTGGTAGTACTATTTGACAGGAGACATGCAAGGTCAGCACCCATCCCTTCAGCAGTGAAAAGTCCTGGACCTGTCATCACTGTGGGGTGACAACAGGAGGTAAATATTACCTCCTTATGGACTAAGCACCACTCACAAATGTGTTTAGTTTTGCTTTAAGCTAGCAGCTTGGTATACACTGGTGTTGGTCAGGAAGGCGCTACACATCCTAACATACAGAACAGTCTTCAAACATTCAGGTGTATTGGAGTAGCACTTCTGTAATTCATGGTGCAGTGAATGTTCATTTTAAAAACTTCCCTGTCACTACAAGGCAAATGCCTATTTAATGTACAGCGCTGCGTAATATGTTGGCGCTATATAAATCCTGTTTATTAATATTAATAATAATATTAATAAATGTAGGTCAGGCAGCTAATATACAACCTAATTAGGTATAAATGTGAGCAAAAAGACTTATTAAATTAGTAGCAACTCATCATTGTGGGAATATTTGAGAAAGCTCAGTGAAGCAACTCATTATAATCAAGCATCTTTATTTGTGACCATGTCCTTATAAAGATTTTAGGCAAGTCCATCAGGGCCAGCATGTTGCATTTGTCACATTTTACATCTCATTGTGACTTTAGATTTCTCCTGCAGTGCCATCTGCTGGTTAAACAATATACTAATATTTGACTAGATTCTTTTTGGAACTTGGTTGTTGAAATGTTTTCATGCTTTTAATTAATACAGTAAACAAAAGTGGTACAATCTCGTCTTGCTGTCAAATGCAGTAGTAATTAAACTCCTCCCTTACAGTGAGAAGCTGAACATTGAGATAGCCAAGAAGCAGATTCTTTTGTATGAGTAGAAGATGCTTGGCTAGTAGGTTCATTTGTGTCAATGATAGACTTAAGTTTTTTTTTTTTTTTGTGTTCTTCTCCTTTAGGTGACCTTCCCTGAAAATAACTGGCTTGCCATAGAGAAGCTCCGTCTATTGGAGGCTTTGCTTCCTCCTAGAGAAGATGTTATGGTAACCGATGACATGGATGTTGTAGAACTTATGGAATTTGACCCAAGAGAACAAAGCAGACAGTACAGAGGGGAGGCATATCAAGAAGATGACAGGCCAAGAAGCGGGGTACAATGCCAGACATCATGATCTTCTTTATTTACCTAAATAGGGGACTTTTTAAAACGGTGTTCTTGTCTCATCCATTCCCACCGTCTCTGATATGACCTCCTGCAGCCGTTCTTGTACTGATAGTGTGTTTATACACAGAGGAGTGCATGTTGTCAGTGAAAGTGGACCTGCAGCAGCTTATTGATACTTAAATCTGTGTCCTCTTCACAACACATCAGTTTCTGGGTAGCCCTTCCTGGAATACAGTGGTCAGCCCATGGCCAACATCGTTCTAACCCTGCAAAGGTTGAACTGCAGCCATACCTGTGCCTGCATACATATCACAACAGCAATTCAATTCTGTGAATGAGGACCCTACTGCATCCTTAAAAAATAAAATCTATTTTTTATTACAAAGGAGGCCATACTCAGTAAAAACAGGTTATGCAGTAACATTTTGCTTTACGTGTAACTTCAGACTCACCAACTTGAAGCAATTGCTATATTTGCACATACATGTTATTTAAGATGTTCAGGTTTGTTTTCTGTTGTCAGTTTTTTTTATTATTAAAAGATTTAAAATTTCACCTCTGTGCTGTGTTATTTTTACTTTAGTATAAATATTGGTATTTTGTTTTAGCCAGCATTTAATTTGTATTCCTCATTTTCTTTTCTGGATTACAATATTAAATCCCCCAAAATATTCTGCAGTCAGTATGCAAGCTTTTCTTCTTGACTGATAAAAGTTTAGATAAAAGTCTTCTGTGTCCTATGCCGGAAATGTGCAGTACATTTGGTTACTTTGCTAGGAACTCTCATTCTGAATATCACCCAATGCATCTACTTTGACAAAGAATTGAATAGGTCATATATTTACAGAGTGTGGGTCAATTTAGAAATGAATGGTCTGTGGTAATAGGCTTTATCATGTCCTCAAGCAAGCTCCATGTGGTGAATGTGTTACTGCAACACTCCCCAGGGTGAGCAAAAACTATTATGAGCAAGAAAATATTATATTCCACTGAACAATACATATACAATAAATTGTGGAACTGGAAAACAAACATCAAGGTGTTCAGAGTGTTTAAAATAGTAATTATTTCACTTTTCATTTTTTTTTTTTATTGTGCTAAATATACAATTATGGCAAAGATACGATGTGAAAGGATGATACAAAAATATAAACACCTGTATAGGTTATTATAAATTAGTTCACATCTGCTACTTGGACTTGTTGAAATGTGTGCTGTGTGAAATATGTGTCATTGGGAAAGTCACCATGCTAGATGTATGCATTGCCTCAAACTTAGGCTTTCCACAATTTTCCTAACACCTCAATACTAAACATATCTGATGTCGAATGACACGGGTAACAATTTTGTGGTCATCAATCTAATTTGATTTTAATAGTTTGTAAGAATGTCAGAGTATTTAACAAAAGTCTGAAGACCTATTTAATTATTCAATTGTAAGCAAATGATTTTAGTGGCTAGGGTATAGTGTAAAGATCAAACACATTTTTATTACAACTCTATTTATGCCTTATCCCTGTGACCCCAGTACAAGAGCTTATCCCACAAACATGCAGGCAGTTAAAGTGCATAATTATTAAAATAAATCATTTGTTTATATATAACTAATAGCTATTTTTTTTTATATACAAAGCATTTATTGTGTGTGTGTGTGTGTGTGTGTGTATACAGAGAAAGCGTGATCATTTGTTTTATTAACCCCCCTAGCGTTCTAATTCTGTCATTTTTTTGATGCAAAAAGTGATCCTATTTTTTTTGCGTAGAAATTTTTGTTTATATTGTGGGCCTGTAATTCTTAGGATTAACTCCCGGGTATAATTATTATATTTATTTATTATATTAGAATCATAATTTATAAAATAATACATAATTATAAATCATTATTATAAAAAATAACGAAATATTATTAATATTAGCCCAACAATGTAATTTATCCAAAAAAAAAATTTTATCAAAATTTCCTTCTGAAATTTTCCAAACAAGGGTGCAATATTATTGATAAATAATAATATAAATTATATGCAGATTTTAGAAAAAAAAATTTACTTCAATTCAGGAAGTGATTAAAAGGTTAGATCAAGGTCAGGGCTAATAGCGTGCAAAATGTAAATCAGGGCACTGGGCAATGATGCTTGGTGCACTACAATATGTATTTATACTTTTATTACATGTTTTTATGAGTTTTTACTTTAAAAAAAAATTTAAAAGCAGATTACATAGTAATCTGCTTTTAAATTTCCCGCCCCCAGAATCCATCACTCCACCGCATCATCCAGAAGATGTCACACATCTTGCCGGGTGATGCGGTGGGGATGTCCCCGCCCTATTTCATTCCCCTGCTCGCATCTCCCGGAGGCTGATCTCCGGGTGATGCGAGCAGGAGAGTGAGCAGCGGGGACATCATCCCCTACTCCCGGAGGGTGAGATCAGTCTCCGGGAGTAGGGGATGATGTCCCCGCTGCTCACTCTCCTGCTCGCATCACCCGGAGATCAGCCTCCGGGTGATGCGAGCAGGGAGCAGGCATCTCCGCTGGCATCACCCTCTGGATTTACTATTGGTGATCGCATCTGCAGTTAGATGCGATGCACCAAGCAGAAATCCTGCATGGTGCATCGCATCTAACTGCAGATGCGTGCATCGGGGTGGTGGGGACCCGGGCGGTATTTAATCTGCTTTTAAATTTCCCGCCCGGCCACGCCCCCGACGGAGAAGCGCCCCGCCATCACAGCGGGATCGTGAGATCGCTGCTGGAGCGCGGGGATAAGGTAAGAGGGACCCTCAAAGGTACCCGGAGTGTGACTCGGGATTACCACTTTTTGCAATTTTTTCCACCCCGAGTCACACTCGGGAATACCGCTAGGGAGGTTAATATATGTGTGTTACATATAATATGTGTTAAATGCCCAGCTGTTGTGTTTTTTTTTTTTTTATTTGCTCTAGCTTTGCTCCCATCTTTTTATCCCAATACCCCATAACCAATAAAATAACAAACAAAACTAGATTTCAGTAATTTATTCTTGTCTACTAGATGTGTGAAGATGCTTTCAGATTAAAGCGCATGGTCTTTTATTCCCTACAATATATGGCCTCCTTCTCTGTTCTCACATGTACAAACACACACATTCACACAACACACAGCAATGCATATGTGCTGGTGTGCTAGATTGCCATTATTTAACCCAGTGGTCGCCAACCAGTGGTCCTTGAGAAAATTTTGGTGGTCCACAGAAAAATGTGGACATTATTTTCAATTTTTATGTTTTATTAATATTAAAACAAAAATAATATTCTAATAAAGTTTTATATTCTGAATGACAATTTTCACCTTTATATTGCACTAAATTCATGTACTAAGACGTAAAAACAAGGGAGGCGCGCAGAGTGACGTCAGTGTGGTCTTAAGTTGTATGAGGCAACCACTGCCGAGCCGCTCGCTTCAGTATTGTTTCCATCATTACAACCCCGGGAATACCCATTCTCATCTGTTTTTTTTATTTGTTTTTTTTCTCAGATGCTCTTTTAGGTAAGTATGACCTTACCTGTGTATTTTCTTTAACTGTTATATTTATTGGCATTAAAAAGTTTGACTTAGATAACTAGCACTTCTTGTTTGGTCTTAGATTTGAATGACAAAAAAACCATAATGAGTTAGAAAAAGCAAATAGTTATATTTTGTGTTTCCATAGTAATACCAAAGATAATGCAACTAATGATAATAGTACCAAAAGTAACACTTCACTTAACCGTGAGCTGATCAATGAATCACAGCCTCCATAGTCCTGGTCAGGCACCATTAGGAAGATCATTATTTGTTATTATCATTATTATTTTACAAATTATTTTTTTTTTAAATTCATATTAATGGTCCGCGGGATTTAAAATGAAAAAATGTACAGGTCCATGAGGTCCAAAAGGTTGGCGACTGCTGATTTAACCCAACCTGCTAATACAATGGAGTGCAGCCAGTGAAAACAACTCATATAAGTAAATATCAACTCATATAAGTAAATATCAACTCATATAAGTAAATATCGTGCGCTAATATACTAATGTAAGGAATGAAAGGAATTCATAGTTCTTTATAAGTAAAACCAAAACTTTCTTAACGAAGGCTCGTTGGTCTAGGGGTATGATTCTCGCTTTGGGTGCGAGAGGTCCCGGGTTCAAATCCCGGACGAGCCCTGTTTTTTTTTTTTTTCTTTTAACCTAAAACAATTTTTAATTTTTGCAAAATACAGTTACAAAGTGTTTCGTTACAAATGTTCAAATCCTCTGCGCCGCAAACTTTTACCACATTTTATATGAGACATCCATGTACTGTTTCTGCAGCACAGCTTCCCGTGTGGTAAACCTAGAGTCTACCAACGATCGTAATAGCATTCTTTGTGTTGCATTCGGTATCGCACAGCTTCTAGCCTAATGACAATGCAGGAAATGTGGGCACCGGTCAGCCCTTTAGTCACCATGGGCTCTCTTGCTCCGGCGTATGTGGGCGCCTCTCTCACATGTATGCTTTCCGGGCTGTGTCTTCATTTCCCGCCACAATGCTTTGCTTGTGTTCCCCCCTCAGCACGCGGTAAATCCTGGGGTTTCATCATGTCAGTCTCACAGAGCACCACAATGACGGTGCAAACCTTTTCACAATTAGCGGCCTCTCCTCTGCAGGGTCACAGCATTATCTCCCTGAGGTGAAATCATTCAGATGTAAACACCTAGGTTGCCCCCAGGATTAGGTCTATCTAATCTATATATATATATATATATATATATATATATATATATAAAAAGGTCAGAAAGAGGCTTTAAGGACCCCTTTGGCTGAATTCACGAAACACTGTTAAAAGCATTCCTATTTTAAATAAATCATAATAATCTACTAGATTGTAACCTCTTCGGGGCAGGGTTCTCTCCTCCTGTATCACGGTCTGTATTAGTCTGTCATTTGCAATCCCTAATTAATGTACAGCGCTGCGTAATATGTTGGCGCTATATAAATCCTGTTTAATAATGCTAATAATAATATTAATAATAGTTATTTCAGAGTCCGATGCGATCTGTAAATTACAGTTCCAAGTGTAAAAAAAATCCCTATTGTAGTGAACTGTATTGCTAGATGAATACTGAGTCCCAGGCTCCCTCACATCCCCCACTTCCAGGGCCAGGATGTCTTAAAGCAGAACTAAACCAAAAAATAGAAAAATCACACTAACCCTGCAGATCCCTCGATTGCGCTGGACCTTTCCTCGATCAGGACCCGCGCCATCCATAACGTTCTGTGCCTGCTTGTAGCTCTGAATCTATTTACACTGCTAAAACCTCTTGATTTTTAGTTTTTTGTTAACAAACTAAGGTGCTACAATTGCCTACCACCTACTTTCTGTGACTACAATGTTTTAGATTGGTAATGCTGTAAAGCTCAGTTGGGCTTTATTTTCTGTGTTTTTTTTATTAGAAGCACAGAACTCCTGATACATAAAAGGCTGCTGTTACACTGACAGCAGAGTTCTAAAGATTACACTCTGAGATCCCAACTGTCCTATGCAATCTGCAGAAATAAGCTATCAATTTGACATTTTATGTCTGCACAGTCCACAAGAAGACCCCAGCTCCCAGTTTTATGGTTGGTGACTCTGCCTTGGCCTAGATCTAAATTTTAGGATCATTAATTTTTTTCAGTACTACAAGCTCTGTGTCGTAGGGCCAAAAAACAAAATACCACAAAGAGAGGTTTGCTAAGGTCAGTTAAGAAAACCATTTTTTCACGTGAATTGTATGTAATGACTGGTTTCATGTTTCTCTGAACTCACAAGGTTCCAAATAACCTTTGGGATGCCACAACCAATTGATTTGGAACCTGTTATATGGCCATCTAAATTTACAGTATATGACTTTGAAAACATGGAAACATTTTTGTCAAGAGTTTTATTTACCCCCCACAGTGTAACATCAGAGCGTAAGTACATGCTTCAGGTTAATATTATTATTATTATTATAATTATTATTAATAAACAGGATTTATATAGGGCCAACCTTTTATGCAGCGCTGTACATTAAATAGGGATTGCAAATGACAGACAAATACAGACAGTGATGCAGAAGGAGAGGACCCTGCCCCGAAGAGCTTACAATTTAGTAGGTGGGGGAATTTACACACAATAGGATGGGAGCTATGTAGTGGTGGGAAGTAGTGATGATTTCAAAAGACGAAGAAGGTGGGTAGGCAAGTTTAAAAAAATGGGTTTTGAGTGCTCTTTTAAATGAGCAGAAAGTAGGAGCAAGCCGAGCTCTAGAGAAGTCTTGTATCTGTGCGTGTGATGAGGTTATGAGTGAGGAAGCCATTAGTAGGTCATTGGAGGGGCGGAGAGAGCGGCAGGGGGAGTATTTTTTTACCAGGTCAGAAATGTAAGTGGGACAAGAACTTTATAGGGATTTGAAGGCAAAGCACAGGAGCTTGAAATTGATTCTAAGGTGAAATGGAAGCCAATGTATGATCTTCTTTTGAAAAATTGCTGTATGTTCATCTGAAATAGCCCTTAGAAAGCATGTTTACTATATAATAGTAACACAATAAACATATACAGTATAGGATAGGATAAGTAAAAATGATGTTGTCCTAATAAGCTGTATTTGACTAATTTACCTATATTTTCATAATTCCTTTAACAATAATCTTTATTGATTTCAACAGTCATTTCAATAACAGAGTAAACCATACACATCAAAAGACAAGGGGGTTGTAACAAATACAAGGAGTAGGGGAATAACCAACTGGAGGTAAGTTACCCAGGGGTGCCACCTCTGTAAGTTCATTGGTAAGATCCATAGCATTCAATGTGGTCTACGGTAAGACAAGTCGAGGGAATACCCCATATCAATAAGGCAACAATGATATGGGAGACAGACAGAAATGAAGGTGGGGGGGAGAGAAGTTTGTTGAGAAGAGAGACATAAACCAGGGAAAGGGAGGAGAGAGAGTTTAGGAGGCAGTCGGAATCTGGAGTGCACTGTACCTGGAGAGACCAGGGTGGCATAACTTAATCCATGGTTCCTAGATTGCCATAAATCTATCATGGGTATCAGAAAGGAAACTGGTAAATTTCTCATAGACCATTATGTTGTCTAGTCTGGACTCCACCTGTCCGTATGAGAGGGGATACGGATGACTGGGGATTTCTCTAGGTTTTTGCAATCACCTGAAGTTGATCAACTTCTGTTGGGGGTCAAAAGTCATATCTGGAAGGTGCAGTATGGCTGATTTAGCGATAAAGAGAGAGAAAGTAGAGTTTAAGGCAGGTCAACCATGTGTGAAGCATGTCCCCCCTTTCGACGCAGCCACGAACGCACAAACCCGAATGTAATATATGCATATGGGCTAGACGGGCAGGGGTAAGATACAAGTGGAGTAGCATTTTATATACAGATTCAGTGGCTATTACATTGCTGGAGCATGAAGAGAAAGACATCCAAATGTCTCTCCAGTTCTCGTCCGATCTGATTCCCAAATGCACACATAGGGTAGGGTTTGTGGGGAAGGGAGGGATATCAGCTGGCGGTATACCATGGAAATGTGGCCTGGCGACAGGGGTGCCCGTAGGCAGACAGATTAGAAGGAGGTGAGTATAATGGGGCAGTGCATTCCCCTAGTTGAGGTGGCCATCCAGTGATGGAGCTGCATGTGGCGGAAATGTTCCCTGAGTGGGATTTCTTTTGCTGAGCGCAACCTTTCCCAGGTAGGGATTCCTATTAAGGATAAAAGATGGTAAACAAATTCCAAGTAATTTGCTCTTTACCAGTGAAATTCCAAGGATCCCTGCAGCCGGACAATAGGGAGGGCTCTTTGTTGTTTACTGTGAAGCTGTGTTGGGTTGTAAACTTTAGGGAGCATCCTCAGTGGCTGCTGTTTTATGGGGGAGCCCTTGCCTCTGATTTATATTCTTCAGATGGAGAAGTGAGGGTGGGGGGGGGGGGGGGGTATGTTTGCTTCAGAGTGCTATCTAAACTTCAAAATAAAGTGCATTTCTGATCAAAGGTATTAATCATGAATGTCCTAGTTTTCTATAATGTTATATATTAGATGTTCTTTAATAAATTTACCTTTTTTCTACTGAAACATAGAGAAAAGGGCAGCTGTAATTAGATCCTTTGGACAGATACAAGTTATACTGGGGAGTTTATCTTTCTACAGCCGTTTTTGCTCTTTGATATTTGTTTGATTTTTCATTATCCGGAAATTGGACACATTGCCCCTGATTCATCAAGCAAAATCGGATTATCGGTCGCGCATTCGTATTAGCGATCCGGAATCGTGCGCGAT
>NC_092863.1:33654447-33688922 GCF_032062135.1 Pyxicephalus adspersus | reverse complement strand
CTATTGCGCATGGCAGGAATCCGGCCGGCAGATTCAGGATGCGAGTGTACGCGCGCACTTGAGTCCCGGACCGCGGTAATCCGCGATCGCTGGTCGCGCGTATTATCGCGCTTCCAGCGATCGCGGATTTCAATGATGAATCAGGGGCATTTAGTTATCCTCTTGTTGAAAAAAATAGCCCATATGGACGGAATGAAATCAGTGCTACCTGTGCCTCTTGATCTCAAACTCCAACCATGAGGTTTATTACTTCCTGAGACTCTTCAAAAAAAAATTTTTATTCCTAAAGAAGTGGACTAGATCCATGAAATGAGTTGCGGGAAGATCAAAACAATTATTTAATGGCAATGTCTCTTTGCTTGTGTTTAAATGTTTTTTTTTTATTGAAAAATTTGTTATTTATTAAATAAAAAACTGTTATCATTGAAATATTTGATATATGATATCTATTTATAAGTCCCGTTGGTTGTTTTTTGGCAATGTGTAATGCCACTTTAGGTGTCAACCTGGCAAATTCCATCTAGCTGAAATCCCACAACCAGACCTTGGGAGTATTTAATTATTTAAAAGGGAGATGCTGGGAGATGAGCAGTGTCAATTTAGGAACAGGTCAGCTGTAACTACAATTATGAATTTATTTTGGTATATCATGGAAAAATAAATGTTTTTTTGTAAATGTAACTGTCAAAGCTTGAACGTGCTTCCAGTCAACAAGAGCTTTTGAGGTATAGTAAAGTTTAGAATGTAGTGTTTTTTGAGGTTTAGTGTTCAGAATTTACTAATTTTGCTCTGGCCACAGCTTATTTTCTGTTTAATATTAAGCCACATACCTCCCCACACTACATGCTTCTTGGAAACCTTCACACTTCCTGTGTACAGCATATATAAATACAACATAAACCTACCCAGTCTTATCTTTTTGCTGCAATGGGTTTACTCATTTTCTTTCTTGTGGCCTGTCAAATGCTCAGTATCTCAGCAGGTATGTAACGTCATTTGTTTCTTTTTAAGAATATATAGACAGAGTTTCCTTGTTGTGTAGAGGAAACTTTTCAAGAAATGACATTTTTTTATCACATCCTATTTTGCTTTTTAGTTGTTGTTTTTTTATTGCTGAAATCTGCTTTTATTTGTACTATAAAACATTAGTTTTGTATACAATGGTGAAAGGTGGAAAATGTTTTTGCATAGTATCCAGTGAACTATAAGTAGGTGTCTACAATTTCCTAAGACTCCCAGATTTAGGCAAACCAGTATTATTGTCATTGTTGGTTTGCTGTTGATGCATGTATCTTATTGGAGTCATGGATTGTGCACACCAGATGAGTTTCAAGCACTTTAATGCATTTTAAAGAACAACAAACTGCATGATATCCTCAACTTTTATTGATGTCAGTGCAGTTCATTGTAATCAAAAAGTTGTGTTGCAATGCTCATAGAATATATACTGTACATTACAGTTTTTGTATTATTGTATTGTATTAATCATTTGTATGAAGACCTTGAAAATGCATCTGAATCACTTGGGAGCATGTCTGAAACTACACATATAACTGCACTGCTGTTATAATATCTAAATCCCGAGTCCTAATTCTGTCTTTGCCCAGAAGTGAAAGGTGGTCTCCAATGTGCACATCTGTGTTTTGGATTGATCTAAAACATTGAAAATAAAAAAAGGAGAGAGAAAGCTTTCTGTAACACTATAATGGTTTTGATTCAATTGTATTTTTTTACATTATCTAACTTTTACATATATAGATTATTCATTTAAACACTAGTACAGGAAAATGACTGACCATGTTGCCAGAAATCCTGTGTCTTTGTAGCTTCTTGTGCCTAAACCTTATCAGCTTTCTTAACTGTTGTCTGTAAACTACAAATCTATGTCCATATAATGGAAATAAGGAGACGTGTTTGAAAGATTAAGTAGGTGAAGCACAAATAAAAATGTTTGTTTAGGTAAAGATTTTCAATTTTAGTTTAATAAACCACCATTCTTTTGTCTACAAGATGTATGGTAAAACTTTTAGGGTTCTTTTTTAAAGCAAGGAATCTGACATTCACTGAAACATTACCTGTTGGAGAATCAATTACTACAATTGAAATACAAAAACCTGAAAGATTCTACACCAGGGGCTGTTTCAGTGAATGAAAGATTCACTGTTTTATACATAGACCTCATGGAGTGTTTGTCATTTTTACATCTATTTTACATGTAATCATTACCTGAGAAATGTTCATTTTGCTTTGTGACCAGAAATAACTATTCTTCATAGCCTTAGTTTATTCTAGGAGGGGCTCAGTTTAGGAAAAAAAAAATAGGTGTAATGATTGTGGAGATTGTGTAATAGTCTTTAATTCTTGCCATTTGTCTAATGTGGATTTCTACTAACCTGGGAATTTTGCCTCAACTACTTTGTTATATTATCCCAAACCAGATACAATTATTGGCGGAAAAGAAGTCCCTCCACATTCCATGCCCTATATGGCATTTCTGAAACTTAACGTGACCAATGACGGATTTAGCAGATGTGGCGGAATCTTAATAAGTAACAATATTGTTCTAACAGCAGCTCACTGTAGAGGCAGGTATGTATGGCAGCAATATTTTCATAAGGGTCCCATGCAGAGATCTGTGTATAAAGACAAGCAGGTGGTCTGTTCCTGTAACAGGCATCTGAATTCCTTCTAAACATATTAACATTTCTGTAATGATTAGTTCTTCTAAGTTTTTTAATTTTACTAATCAACTTTTAACTGGTCAGTATCAGACTTGAGCGCTCCACAGGCAGTAAAAGGTGTAGAATCTAGCTGACACCTTTCTTTTCTTCTGGTTCGTATCTTCTTCTTTTGTTTTCGTTACAGTAATATGAAAGTAATATTGGGAGCTCACAATATTATATCTAAGGAAAAATCCTGGCAGGAACTCCAAGTTTGTAATACTGCTCCACATCCAGGCTACAAAGGCAGTAAGAATGACATCATGCTGATAAAGGTACGAATATAGAAAATGGAGCCAAAAATCTATTTTGTTTTTTTTTGGTAATTACTAGATACAATAATAAAAAATAAGCAAATGGTAAGTCTAATTACAACAATAACCACATACAACTGGATAACAGTAACAATTTTTGATCCTTGGTTAAACTGAGGAATATAGTTGGTTATTAATGTCAAGGAGTATAATACAAGCTTTTTTACATAGCCAAAATGTGTGTAACTGAAAAAACAGCAAGTTTTATGAACAAAAAGCTAGTTTTATGACAAGCTTCCAGATGCTTCCCATTGCCCAAGTGCACGTGGTCCCTTTTGCTGAACAAAAGGATGAATGCTGCTCGTCTTTTTTGTTGCAGCCAGACCACATGTTTGCTTTGTGATATTTAAGAATGCAGAATTATTTTGTGAACCCTAAGAACTTCTATCCTTGATTTGTGAGGATACCGAATGGTGGTTTCACAACAATCCTCTGATTTTAAAAGGGTTGCTTTTCCCCTTTTAGGGATTTTCAAAGTGTATATTGTGAGATCGCCCATAGCAACAGGGGGTGTTTCAAACAGGAAACAGGGCCAGCGGGTTATCCGTGCAACAAGGATTTTTATTTACTAATACTATTTACACACAAAAACAGGAAAAATAAAACAACAGGAAAAATAAAGCCTAGTCACTTGGCCTCTAACTCACTGTTAGATCCCTTTACTAACAATCCAGCCCAACCTAGTGCTGTGCAGGACTCCAAGGCCCTAATCATACAGCTTTTCCATAAAAGTCCACAGACTTACTTACAGTTCACCTTGGACCTTGGACCTTGGACCTTGGACCTTGGACCTTGGACCTTGGACCTTGGACCTTGGACCTTGGACCTTGGACCTTGGACCTTGGATCGAACCACAGGAAAGAGCAGACTGGGAGTTTATATCCACAGCCTAATTTCCAGGATGCATTTCAGCTGAGACAATTACATTCTTGGACCTTGGACCGAACCACAGGAAAGAGCAGACTGGGAGTTTATATCCACAGCCTAATTTCCAGGATGCATTTCAGCTGAGACAATTACATTTGAATATCCCCAGGCCTCCTTAGCTCCCCCATCTGGCCAAGAAGCTTATTGTCATTCAGCCCCGTACTTCAGCACCCCCTTCAGGTCAAAAGGAAAACTGTCCGATTACACAGAAAAAAACTCTGCATTTAACCTGTATCTGGTGCATGTACCTATCATCCTGGATGAAACCCTGGGTCTTCGTTGGCCAGCTGTTACAATATGTACTACAACTAAGGCATAAACAAATCAATCTTTGATATTCATTACCCCTGAAGAATATGTTGGGTTAAAAAAATATCCTTTATGGATCTTCTTCTAAAAATATATATTTTTATTTTATGTATTGTATTTTCTATTATATATGTATTTTAGTGTATTGTATATATTTTTAATGATTAGGTTGTTGAAACCATTATGTAAAAACAACGTGTTTTATCATTTTGTATCAATAAAATTTGTTTGATGATTTTATGAATGATACCACTAAAACATCCTGCTTTGTTCTACACCAGTATATTGGTGTTTGTTGTGTGGTTTTTATTTTTTTAAAAATACCAATATTGTATTAGTTAATTTGGACCTTCCACTAAAATATAAAGTGCTACACTCTCTGGACCTTTTTCACTTTTTTTAATCAGGATGAGACTGCAGTAAGTATATTTCTACATTTTCTCTTTTCAGGTAGACCTTCCATTTTAGTGGAAAATGAGCTTTGTATTTGCTCAGGGGTATGCGTGTGACCAAGTAAAGCATTGTGGGAGATGGGGGTGAATGTATACAGGTGGCCCATACATAAAAGCACTGGGTAACATTTTAGGAGGGTTCCATGTGTATATCAGCATCCCATGGCAGCTGCAAAGCCTGTATATTACAACAATCCATTGATCAGCCCATCAGCAGCTCATTTAAATTAATATTCATATTTTTTTAAGGATTGCGTTGTTATGATTTGCTGATGCTTAAAATTTAATTGATGGTTTTTGAAAAATGATTTAACCATATGTTCCATCTTTGTGTACTTGTTTTGCAGCTCAAACAGAAAGCAGTGTTAAATCGATTTGTATTACCACTGCCCATTGATTACAGAGCAAGAAAAGTGGAACCCGGAAATGTGTGCTATGTAGCAGGTTGGGGCAGATATAGTGAACTAAACCAACGTGAGTCTCCAACACTAAGGATAGTCGATCTAAAAGTGGTTTCAAAAAAAGCATGTTCTGAGATTTTCAAAAAAATTAATATTCGAAATTTAATTTGTGCTGGAGATCCCAAGGAAAAAGAAAAGTATTCATTTTTTGTGAGTATATATTTTTTTTTGAAGGATAAACTAAAATAGTAAATTATAGATTATTATCATGTATTTCCAGTATAAAGCACCAACATTTCACACAGCACTAACTGTCCCTCAATGATGTCCAAAATCTATTAGTCCCTATGATAAATACATCAAAGGAGGGGAAGGGGAGGAAAGGAGGGGATCCATTGCTCACTATATCGTTGTAAGAAGGTTCTATTTTGCCAAAGCCTGAAATATGTATTGGACAATAGGGAGGAAAGAAGAAAAAGACAGGTTTTTTGCTGGCTTAATATTTGTATGTTATTAAAGTGCCTGTGTCAATATTTTTGTTGAAAAACAGGACAATAATAAGGTAATGTTGCAAGTTTATTACTTCATAGGTACATAATACATTACATATGAACTGGGTAGGTATAGAGGATAGCAGGATTTTCAACAAAAACATTGACACAGATGCTTTATTAACATACAAATATTAGGCCAGCAAAAGCCTGTCTTTTTCTTCTTTCCTCCCTATTCCCCCATGATAAATTTTATTTTCTTTAAAGGTACATTCATTCTTAAATGGAGCTTTTGCTAGATAATCAAAATTGATAAAAAAAAAGTACAAATTGTTCTAAGTGGGCCCCAAAATATGTGCACTAGCCTAGTGGATTTTAATACGTGGCTGAGCAGTCCTCAGAATGCCATACAGCCAAGATCTTGCTAAACTTGGCACAGGTGTGTATAATAATTAATAGGGGTGAGGGATGTGGTGGGGAAATAAAAAAATATGTATAACAAAAATGTGCAAATGAGATCAGTCACCATACTTAAGAATATAAACCCATTATTGAATAGTGTCTGTAGACTTAGAGGCAAGATTTTTGACCAACAGCAGACTGCCTTTTGTGCCATATTTTTTTTTCTGATTACTTTTTATGTGGATCTTAAGGTGCACAGGTTTTAGTAAATTTCACCACAGACCATGTACAGTTTAAAATGATCAAAGAATTATTAAGTTGTGCAGCCATAAAGATACATGGTAACAGACAACATCTTAGTAGAAGTGGCCTGGAAGGACAAATCATTAAACAATGACATGAATAATTAAACATTAACCAGCACGTATCAGCCTATTTAAATATTATAGAAATACCATATTTATTATGCAAGCACAACCCTATCATATGTCTAGTAACCTGTGAGAATTTTGCAAATTGTAAACATTTTAGCCTGCAAAATTTTTAGTGCAGGCCAATGATTTCCAAACTTTTCCAGTTAACTACAGTGCCTTGGAAATTTCCTCAAGGAAGGCACCCCTGGACCAGGAACATATCGGGGCTTAACAGCAGCTAGGGTTTTTTCTGGGTTAGTGCTGTGAAAAAAACAAAATATACATGATATTTGCAAATAATTTAAAGTAATAACATGAACAAACATTTTAAATTGCCCAGTGACAGACTGCTCAGCAACAGACTCCCATTTATAGTTAACCCCTTGTACATAAACCCTTGTTAATAGACCTCCCCCAATTGATATATGTCCCAGTGACAAATCTCCAATTGGAGACCACTGGTGGCAGTCCCCTAAGCAAGAGACCTTAGTGACAGAGCTCACAAGACAAATCCCCAAGTGCCAGATCAGTGACAGATCTCCCGACCCCAGTGATGGACCCCATTTCACAGATCCCCCAGTGACAGATCACAGTAACGGATCTCAATGACAGACCCCCCAAAGGAAAAGAAGGCTCCCTGCGATAGATCTCTTTTGACAGATTCCCCAATTACAAACCTTAGTAACAGATCCCAGTGATTGTCCCCTCAGTGACAAACCTTCATATAGTTATAGACCTCATTTGACTGATCCTGTAGTGACGGACCTAAAGCTACGTACACACTTCCAATTATTATCGTTGGAAAACGAACGACGAACGTTCCTGCACGATATATACGAACGATCGTATAGCACCGATCCTGCACATAGAGATAACGACACGATCGTTCGTAGATATTGTACACACAATAGATACGATCGTTTAAGCGATAGAGGAACTATGTGCACGACAGGAAAGTGAACGAACGTTCGTTCATTACGCATGCTCAGCCCATGGACGATCAACGAACGACCGCACACACGAACGGTGTTCAACGATCGTCGTCCAATCCGATCCGCCGGTCCGGTCGTTCGTTTCCAATGAGTTTCCTCGTTCGTCGGCGTCGTTGGTTACTTTTTTACGAACGATTTTTTGCCCAATCGATCGTTCGTCGTTCGATTGGAACGATAAAAATTGGAAGTGTGTACGCACCTTTAGTATTAGATCTAAGTGACTCCATTCAGACGACCCTTTCCTCCAGCTTTCTTAGTACTGTGCATGACATCAGCCTCCTTCTGAAACAATCCAGGGGAAAAAAGATGAGAATTCATATAATGCTGCAGCACATTGTAGGCTGGGTCTACATGAACAGTTTTAAAAACGCATATAAACCTTCCTACCACGTTTATATGTGTTTTTATGAACTTTGCCGCGATTTTACATAAGCGTTTATAAAAGTTTTACTTTTAACCCTTTCAGGGAATGAGTACAGGGTTACATAAAACCCTTTACTCATTCCCTGAAAGGGTTAAAATATGTGTAAAAAAATTAGACAATGTTAAATTTTTTTAATAAATGTGTGTGTTTGTGTAACAAAACTTTGTTTAAAATACTCAAAAAGAGGAGCTGTGACATGTATGACATGTATTACAGATAAAGAACACGTCACAGCTCCTCTAGGGCTGCGGGAGTGATCAAGGGAGCGGAGCTGCCAGCATAGCAGAGCTCCGCTGACTGCTCTGCTCCCTGATTGGCTGAGGAAAGGTAAATCCTGATGATGCTTGAGCTGTCATCAGTGTTTCCTATTTATCAGCCAATCACAGAGCACTAGAAATGAAGGGGCACAAGGCTCCCCTTTCATGTCTAGTGCTGAATGGCTGAGAAACGTGAAACCTCAGCCAATCACAGAGCACTAGGGGTGAATAGAGAGGCTTGTCCTCATTTAACCCCTAGTCCCCTGCGATCCCTCACTGTCAGGAGGATTTCCAGGGCTGTGCTCATTGCAGCCCTGGGAATCATCCTGTCATTGGAATAACCTGTAAAAAAAAAAAAAGTTTAGTTACACAAACACACACACATTTAATAAAATCATTTAACATTAAAGCCTCGTCCAATTTTTTTTACACACATTTTAACCCTTTCAGGGAATGAGTAAGGGGTTTTAGGTACCCCTGTACTGATTCCCCAGGGTGGGGTGGTGGGGATCTGGGAGTCTCCTTATTAAAGGGGGCTTCCAGAGTCCAAAGTTCCGTTATAAAAATGTTTTTTTAAAAGCCCCCATTGTTTTCAATGGAAGCTTTCATAAAACCTTAAAAACGCTTGAAAAAGCCTCCATTGAGTTCATGCGTTTTCCCGCGTTTATCCAGCGTTTTAAATTTTGGTGTAGATTAGCCCATTGGAATGCATGGGGACTTCAAACATGGGCTTTAAAAGCCTCAAGTTAAACGCTGGGGAAACAGTCCATGTAGACTAAGCCTTAGGAGCATCTTTTTCACCAACAATTAGAGTATTATTTATTCCCAGATTTCACCAAAAGGAGGATGATGCCACCCTCACTTTTCCTCACCCTCACCGTGTGCAAAGTAAGCATTTTGTTTAACTCACCCTGACCTCCTACAGATGTTTTAAATGTTTATGCTGCTTTCCAGCAATAGGGGAGGTGGGGGGCACTTTAAAAATGCACTTTACAGTTTAGCCAGACAGGATTTCCTATATCGTGTGGTCTATACCTAGGGACTTTTCATGCCACCAGCTGAATATTTTACTAACATTAAATATTAGAAATTCTGCTGGATATATTTGTTAACAGGTAGTATTATTTTTTCCAATAGGGTGATTCTGGTGGTCCATTGTTCTGTGGAGCTGATCTACAAGGAATTGTACATGGTGGAAAAGAATACAGACCACCTATTGGTTTGTACACTGAAATCTCGCCCTACATTGATTGGATCAGAAAAACAATGCACGCACTGAAGTGCAAGGAAAATATGATCTAATGCATTGACATATGTTCTAAAAATAAAGAAAAAAGAATGTGAAAAAATAAACCTGCAGAGGGGGCATGGCACTTTGTTAGGATTTCAACTGGCATTAATGTGAGACACTCAATGTGCTCACTGACCTATACAGAAATATGTAAACAATTATTATAAATAAAGCTAAATGAATGCAGTATTACTGCTTCTATATTTTGTGATACACAGGTTTTCTTATTTATGTATACATAAATTGTGTTTTCTGACCAATGACACTTCCAACACAACATTATTAATTTATACCATTAGTACAACAGCAGGTTGTATGTGCAGGAGAGGAGTATAGATGGTGCAGCAACAGGTAGTATGTGCAGGAGAGGAGTATATAGGGTACAGCAGCAGGGAGTATGTGCAGGAGAGGAGTATGGAGGGTACAGCAGCAGGTGTGCAGGAGAGGAGTATGGAGGGTACAGCAGCAGGGAGTCTGTGCAGGAGAGGAGTATGGTGAGCGCTGTCATTGGGTTCCGGCTCCTCTGTACAATGTGGTGGGGATGCAGCAAATGTGAATATAACAGAGAGCTGTATAGTCACTTTGTGCTGAATTGGGATATAAGGGCAGGAGAGCTCCTAATATTGTCAGAATACTTATTATATTTCTTCAGCACTTATCTGCATGCTGCCCACAATATCCTTTCTGAATATTACTATAACATTTATATTTTTTGCTACTTTAATCCTTCCACACATATCACAACATTCCAGAAAGTAATCTTGGTAAAATATATATAATATACAGACGTCTATATAGGTGTAATAGTGAAATGTTATATCACATCTATGAACTGATATAATTTATTCTGATAACACGACCGCGCCTGTAAAATAACAATAACTTCGCGCGCGAAACATTCAGCTTCCCACCACTTCATGTTACTGAGGCAGGGGCGGACAGAGCGCTTAGCCAATCCCACGCCCCGAATCCTTCTCTCGCGTAGCCATTCCCACCTACTATTGGCTGGATTCCTCGGCGTATTTGTGGGCGGAGCCGTAGTGTTCGGGGTCCATAGTCTGAGGCAGCGGGGGACAAGGGGCGCTAGCAGTGTATGCGCATTATTATCTGCGTCACGTCATGTTACACCTGTGCACTGCTTACTATTGTACATGGTATTAATAAAGGGAAATTAACCTGAGAAGCAACATGTTAATGTTACAGTGTTGTATAGAAACATTCCTACCCGGGTAAAACACGTGCTATGAGCTGTTATGTTTGTATCACTGGGGAGGATTTCCCTTCACTTCCTGTCAGGGACTGTGGAAGCAGGGGACCTCATCTGTCCAAAATCAAAAATCTGTCCAAAAATCCAACATTCACAATTGTCCTTCACCCTTAGTTATAGTGGCCACTATGGCAGAGATTTAACGCCCCCTACAGGCGGCAATAAGGATTCTAACATTTGTCCACAAGGTATTAGATCGCCTAATAATAATATTACATTTCCCAAATAAATATATAAAAAGTAAAAGAAGAATAAAGCTCCTAATAAATAAACCAATCTGTGTGCCACAGTCACAAATGATGGCATTACAAAACAAATAACATTTTCTGTATTGGGGTTGATGTATAGGTTAGTGATGAGTGAATCTAAAAGGTTACATGAAATATGGTGAAAATTAGGAAATGTAAACGAAATGAGGCAATGAAGAAGGTGATAGTTTGCTTTTGAGAAGTGGGACTCGTTCACATACATGATGAGAATTTCAGTTCTTGGGCGGCCCCGGGTGTTTGGTCCCTCACCATATGCACGTTCTTATGGACAAGTGTTTAAACATTTGGCACGTGTCCCTTTCACCCCTATTCATTCCCTTTGGGAGGGCACAGCTGAGGGGGTACATGTTGCATCCTGACAAACTTCACAACCTCACCACCCCTTGTCACCTGGCAGCTCCTCTGATCAGTTGAGTACTTTTGGGATAAGCTCTAAAAACTTTACCGAAGTTTGCAGAAAGTACAGAGCCATCACTACATCTTTAAACTCTAACAATCTCTAATGGAATGTTATTTTTAAATTGGTAAATTGTAAGTTCAGGTCCATACTTGTCCAGTGTGTGAGTCACACATATTAACACATTATAATGCATGTACACATAAACACCCAATATGGCCAAAACTGTCCCTGACCCATTTTCAGGAGCACAGAATTGCATTGTGTTACGCTGCAGATGCGTTGCTTCCTTGTGTTACAGCAACAAATGAATAAGGCATTGCTATAGATAAAACCTGGCATGAGACTCATTCCATAGGACAGTGCCGATGTTTGTTTTTTTTGCCCAGTGCTGTCACATGGAAGATGGATACAAAATCCCGTGTAAATTCCAAATGGGGATACTCAGGGCTTATGTCGGGCTGGCTTTGTACTCAGTGCTGATTATGGTTATATTTTGTCTTCCAGATTGAACGTAGTGATGTCGGTGTGTGATGACCTCCTGCTGTGCAATTTTCCTAAGTGCAGGATAAAGTTATCTGGTCGGGCCTGGGTCACAGCTTGTTCACATATATTCTGTGACCAGCATGGAAGCGGAGAGTTTAGCCGAACTCCTGCTGTGTGTCCAGCCTGTACTAGCACTCTCTCCAGTAAGCTAGATATTGTCCGAACCGAGTTGAGCCCTTCTGAGGAACAGAAAGCCATAATGTTGGCAGGGCTACGCCCTGAGATCGTTCTAGATATTTGTTCTCGTGCTTTGGCCTTCTGGACCTACCAGGTAAAAAGCTAGCTATAGAAAATGCCAATTACCAAATTATTTTTTCTTGGGAAATTTTAACAAACCACACATCAGGGTCTTTTTTATATGGAGCACTGATTTTCATATGTCGATAAAGTCCTTACTAGATATTGAAAACAAAAAAACAGTAATAAGCTGTAACTATTCAGGTTTCATTTTCCACGTGGCACAAAGATGGGAATGTTTTTTTTTTTAACATTTTTCATGTTTTTTTTTTTTTACCCGTAACTTTTTTGAACAGGGCCAAACACAAAGATAGAAACTTTTGGAAATGTCAATCTCATTGGTTCCTCTTGCTAACCTTCACAACATTACTGCTGCTGTGACATGGAGGATTGCAGAAGTAACCAATGAAGGCTGTACCGGACATTGACTGTGATGGTTTTTTTTGCAATGAAGTGGAGTTCAAGATAATGGTTTTGTTATTTCTCTACAGATATGTGTTTACTTCATAATTTTCTCTTTTTCTTAACCTGGGGTAACAATACCCCTTGGGGGTATGAGAACCAAATGCTGGGGATATGGGACTTGATCTCTGGGTACAGGTATTTATTTTATGTAATGTATTAATTTATACTTGGGTAGTACGTGAATGGAATGCCATAGAACATTTGATGCTTATGATTTTATTTCATGTTCTCTTACTAGCTATCCTTATCTAAAATACAGTAAATTCAAGCTGTTGACATAATTAGAAGTCATACTGGCAACCAATATAAAGAATGGGGATTATTTCGACAGTCAAGTAAAATGGGTATGGGACCATATTGGACAATCCATTGGGGGTCCGGAGTCATCAAAAGGTTAAGAACCCCTGCTTTATACCATATGCATATACATGAAATAAAACTATTGCTGCACTAACAATATGTGCTTATCCTAAGTTCTTTCTTACGGTTCTGCTCTAGAGAAATCCTCTGCGGAATTCCTCAGGGAAACTGTAAAGTTGATCTCCTGTGTCCCTTACAGCTCTCTCTGGTAGCAGGAAAATATCTGTTTACACTGAGATTTAAAAAAATCAAAATAGTTTATGTTTGACTTTTCAGGTCAAAAACAGTATTTGAACATCAATTGGTTTGCCGTTTCTCTCAAAATACATTTATATTTTTAAAATAAAGTTATTGCATCTGACAGTATAGAAAACTGTGTCATCTTGACAAACTGTGTCAGGTGTTAGCAGCTTCTACAGGCTAAAGAAGTTTATTTTGTGATGAAATCTCTGATCTGCTTGTGATCATCATAATTTTCACAATAATCACATGACAGGGATCAATACTGGATGTTCTTTGACCTTTAGTAGTAACCCTGGGCTGTTAGAGACTGGAACAAAGATCAACATTGTACAAACAATAGTTTGTACTAAAGATTGTGAGTTTCTTGTTGTTTACAAGATATTATCTACAGATATAGGACAATTATATAGTTTAATTCAGTTTATTATCTGTTTACACATCAACGGAAACCCATTGGTGAAATAACAATTTGTAAAGGTTGGCAATCACTGTTGTTCTCTGGTTCCAGATGAGTTATAGTTAAACCTATAAATTCTCTTTGTACATGCTTCTAATAGGATTTGTTGCTTTGTATTTAATTGTAAATTCATTTCCAGTTTCATATAACCAGATAATAATAACAAAAATTGATGTCTGCTTTTGCTGTTCCTTGAATTTTCATTTAGGTATACCAGGAGCGGTTATACCAGGAATATAATTACAGCAAAGCAGAAGGACATCTGAAACAGGTGGAAAAAATGTACACTCATCAATTACAAAGCAAGGATGCAGAGATGGCTGCAATGAAAGGTGAAGTAAACTCTTTAAAGAAAATCTTGGAAGAATACAAAAGAAAATACAGCGAACTCTCAGAAAAACTGATGGAGCGCAATAGGCAGTATAATAAGCTCCAGGGAATGTACGATGGGCTGAGACTCCTAAACATGGCGGCGGCTAACAGAGAGACAAATGGAGAGAGAGTTCATCTGGACCAATTTATGGGTAACTAGAGATACAGTGCACAGACACTAAACCACATGATGCCAATGTGTAATTGACAATGGAAGGTTGATGGAGCTGTTTTAGGTCTTAAAGCGGACCTTGCTCTAAATGGTCTGCTTAATTTGTAGGAAACTCTCTCCCCCATTCAATGGGTTACAGAATATAATAAAAACACATGTTTAAGAAAAATATTAGTCAAACCATTTTTATTTTTCCAATTTCTGTGTTGCAGAGGGTGATATGAACATTTTTTCTTCTGCATGTTATGGCATTTGTGTAAACTGTTTATATTACAAAATGTGTATATTGTGTTTTTTAAAATTATAAAGGGTTTGTACAATGCCCATGCATTGACAAATTATTCGGAATCAACCGGGCCCACAATGAAGTTGTAGCATTGTGTTTACTCTTCAGTTCTGCAAAATGCACCATACAAACCAAACCACTTTATGCAGATATTCAAACATGAACATGTGTTTATTAAAACACCTCCAAATGCATTGTGTACTACCCGATTCTATATTTTTCGGTCTTGTGTTATGCCTTGATGGCAGAAATTAAACTAGGAAAGTCAGGGGCCAGTTTAGGAGCCAGTCAGGTTCTGCTGCATGTGCTGACAGGATGAGAGAATGGAAGAATAACCTCCTTAGTATGCTGCTACTACATTTTAATCCAATCAGTGTGTTATAAATTAGTGTTCAAAAAAGAAAATGTATGGACCAACCTGGAGCAGACTGATATCATATACATGTGGTCTGGTGTGGAGTAAGAATGCAGTTTTAGACCTCATCCTGTCATCCTTATCCTTTCTTTGGTTATTTACTGCTAATCAGGTATTAGACACCTAAAAAGAAAATAATTACAGCCTTTGAAAGTGCACCCCATTTGTGATAGATGATAACCAAATATTTTAATCTAATAATCATATGTATTCTTTCTTCTTTAGGAAACAGGTTTCCAGCTGCTAGAACACCACCAATGAGATCATGTGATGTGGAATTTCGACCTCAGAACATCTTCTGTACCTCACCTTTTATTGACACAGGAAACTGCAGCTTTGCATCCCCTGGACATAGAACAGACCAACAAAACATGGCTTCATCCAGGGCTTTTAAAGTTGTAAGGATGTAAATTACTGGAACAGAGAAATGTTGTGTATTACTAATGGATATAGTGGTTGTTTATTCTTACTTACAGAGATTTAAATGTTTACACTGTGCACAATAAAATAAAGTACTTCACATACTTCAGTAATGTATGTGTGTAAATAATTATTTGGCCTTTAAATAAGATTGTATATGTAGCAAATATTCCCCCATATTTAATTGAATGAACAGATATTGTTTTTACTGTTAAGGCAACTTCCAATCAAGAATATACCTGAATTGTTACTTTGAAATGTATGTAATACTTTTGTAATTCATGGGGAAATGGGGGAAGTGCCTTTGTTCATAACAGATCATTTCCCGTCACTTTAAATTGATTTCTTCTTACTTCCTGTTGTGTTTTTAGGACAGGAAGTGAAGGGAGTTCTACCTGCCCCAACACAGACAAAAAAAAAAAAAACATTCCTAAGTACAAAAAATTGCCTAAATTGTGTTTTAGTTTGAACATCCTATAATTACCATTGTCTACTAGGTCAAAAAAGCATGACATTTGACTGCTGTGGCAGATCCACGAACAACGAACGATTGTAATGAAAGTGGAGAAAGCACAGCGGGGTGCTGCTCCTCGTTCTCCCCTCCCCATAAAGTATCATCTGCCAGACTACCATTGTGTAGAGGTGTTTACATAACAAAATTCACTAAACAGAATTACAAGTTTGTTTATGTTGGGCAATAGGTGTTCCATAAACTAACCCCTTACCTTAATGTGGAATTAAAGAGAAATTACTTGCAGCAGGGGCCCTCCCACTCATTCTCTCCCCTCTTCATCTCCCAGATGCAGATCATCTAAAGTTTTTATTAGAAAATGGTTGTTGTACCAAGGTCTGTGTAGGCAGCATGTTAATATTTTATCCTGGAAGTGAAGTAATAAACCCAGCTTTTTGGGTATGTTTTATTATACAGGAACATTTATTGCAAGCCTGTACATTGTGTAACTTATTGTGGCCATTTCCCTCTCTTGGTTAGTAAGCCCTGCTGCATCCTTTCTATTTCATATTGTAATTGTACAACTGCTGCTGTAAAAGAATGTATATCGAGAAAGCGAAGCAAGAACTCCAAGAAGCAGTACAGGAACATAAACCACAAACACTTGTTTTAGGAAAGTAAAAGGAGTTGGGCGTATCCTAGCAGAAGCATTGTTAGCTGTAACTCCGCCTGCCCGCATGGTGACGCTGTGACCAGGTTCCCGCCTTTCTCTTCAAGAACAATCCTTTAAAGGAGAGGCTCGGAGAGAAGCACGCGTCTTATGATGGCAGCCCGGGTCGCGGAGATGGGAACTGGCGTGGACAATGCGGTACAGGTACGGGACGGCTGGTTTCAGTTCTCTAAGGCAACTTACTCACTGGGGGTCCATTCTGTGTGATGGTTCCGGGGTGTCTAGTTGGCTGAAGCGTGCAACCCACGTGGTGTCAGCGTGCTCCAGTGCAGGGGACATACAACACACACTGCCAATACATTGCCCCCCCCACCCTGTATATCCCGATAATCCCCCCTCCCCACCCTGTATATCCCGATGCATTGCCCCCCACCTGGTATATCCTGATAAATTGCCCCCTCCCCACCCTGTATATCCCGATAAGTTGCCCCCTACCCTGCCACCCTGTATATCTCGATAAATTGCCCCCCACCCTGTATATGTCCTGATGCATTGCCACTGCTCCCCCCTCGCCTTCTGTTTATTATACACTCGCCTATATTCACTTTTCTTGCCTGGATATTTTGATTTGATAACCTTGGTAACACATTTCTTCAAAAGTAATACATTAAAAAGTTAAATGTTACAAAATACATTACATAAAAGTTTTGCTGCAGTTAACCTTGCACACAAGTTGAGTGGAGTTCCATAATATGCCATAAGCTTGGTGACCTCTATGTTCATTTTATGACCTTTGTTTAGTGGGGTGGGTGAAGGGGTGCTTAGCTTAAAGTGAATCTAAACTCAAACTTTTACCTTTACTTATATAGGTAGACAACCCTTTTGTATAAGATAGAAATTTCCTTCTATTTTTTGGGGGGGAAGGAGCTTTAAAACTGTAATGGCACATGCTGTGCATTTATTTCTGTAGGGTGGGTGGCCATGCTGCCTACCCTGATCTTGCTCATAATTCTTCCCAAAATTAATTTTAAGTTTTAAGCTTGGTGGGAAGAAGCTTTAGGCAGGTGGGGGCCCCTGTGTTTTTTGCTTCTCCTTCAGCAGCCATCCATAAACAGCCAGGTGATTACTACAAAGTAGTACTACAAAAAGGGGCTAGGGAGAAAACAGTCACTGATAGAGCTAAAGTCTTCTGCAGCAATGCCCAGCCTGGTGAAGAGGGTGTGAAGCGGG
Organism: Pyxicephalus adspersus; assembly: GCF_032062135.1. Lineage (NCBI taxonomy): Eukaryota > Metazoa > Chordata > Amphibia > Anura > Pyxicephalidae > Pyxicephalus > Pyxicephalus adspersus. The sequence goes on along the minus strand of NC_092863.1, from coordinate 33,671,272 downwards.
CCATGTGATCTGCCATGTGCTATGGCTTGTGTGCAGCACTGATCACCTTTTACCTAAGATGGCTGGGCATTTGCAAGGTTTATCTAGTGATCTGTGAACGTCTAGAATTTACCTTTGCAGTAAATTAAAGTGGCCCTTAAAAAAAATTCAGATTTTTACTTTAGATCAAAGCTTGCCTACCTTTTTATGTAAAATGGACATTGAGTTTAGGTCTGCTTTAAAGACTATGGTTGCTTGGTCTATTCTCCTTTTATTCAGCAGCCATTATTATCTTGGAGGTGGAAGTCTTCCAGACAAAATATACAGGTGCTTTTTGGATGCTTGTATCCATATTTTTTAATCTGTACTTTGTAATATTGCAGGTGTTAATACCACCATGAACACTGCTGCAAATTATTCCTTCAGTGTGACTGGCAACATTTTGTTGGTAAGTGTCTCCTGATTATGCTTACTTTTTTCTATTTACAATTCTTAAGGATGTATATGAACTCCTTTGTTAAAATTAGTTGTAATTTATGCAGCCACCATATCTAGGCATTGGTAGGATATAGTATAGTGCATTTATATCATAATACATCTATATCATCAAAACTTCTCAGAAAGTGACTGGCACAATGGACCCCCAAACACACACACACACGTGTTATTGTCTGTAAGCCTGTGGTGATGAGTGTGCATAGTCCGTGTTTCACCTGAGAAAACTATGATTATGTTTATGCCCTGAGCAGGCTTTTATGTACTCTAGAGGATTCTATATGCAATGGTCATCCTGTGTGTGGACCTTAATATAGATTAGAAATAACATTATGTTGGGGATACTTCCAAAACTCACCCCTGCCCTTATGTTTATATTGTGTACAACTTAAAGTTGTTACCAAAATAGTGCCAGAATGCTTTGAGTGTTTGTAAACAGAAGAGTTGGCCCCAATATTGTTAATATGCATAGGGTAAAAGCATTTATCTAGTATCCCTATTATGCATAATGATTGGTGTGACAGTTTTTTGTCTCAATGTACCAACTATTGCCTGAAAAGTTTGTTTATCTGAATAAGTGTGCGCAATGTAATAAAAAAAAAAAAAAAACACCTTGTATAATTTCTTCCAGTGTCTCCCACAAACTGGCAGATCTGAAGCGGCTACAGCCTCAAATATTTCAGGTAAGGAGCAGAATATGTTTGGGAAAATCTTCAAATGAGCAAAAATGTTATAACCAAGTTGCAAATTGTTCTTGCTTTAAGAAGATTTACTTGCTTCCTGTTTCTAAGATGGAGAAATAATATTAATAAAAAACTTCTCCGTGGCAGGACACAAATTGCAAACATAGCTTACTGAGGTTTATAGAAGAAACGTGTTTAGTTTCAAGACGTTTTAGTAAAAAAAAAAAACTAAAGAACAGGCTGAGAAAGGGAACACAACAAATGAAATATAAATATAATTGGTTGTGACACTTCTAAGATAGAATATGCCTCCTTTATGCTCTGAATATGCTGTATATGTAAACATTTTTTACTAGACTTTGGTATTGCATGATGAGTTTGCATAGTCCGTGTTTCACCTGAATTCTGTGATTACAATTCATGCTCTGAGCAATACCTAGCAATTTTTTTTTTTAATGTATGCGTGCATCTGAATAAAGTCTCACTTGTTGTCTTTCTCTTTTACAGCCTTTATTACCAATTACACAATTACAGGAAAACACCTTGGAGTCTTAATTTTAAAAACCTTGCTATACAGGTATGAGGTTGTCGCAGATAAAAATTTGCCATTTTCATTCAGAGGTGTGTAATGGTCAGTTGGCCGCATCTCTACACTTTTTGAATTTTGCAGGGTAAGACAGCTTTGTAGTAGGTGTTATCTGGCCCACTTAATACAGAGCTAGCATCAAAACCTGTGCTAAAGTCCCTAGGAGGTTGAGCATAACATTCAAACTAATCTGTACAAACAGTGGTCATCGATGAGTTAGAATGCTGGTAAGGACACAGAATTGGCTAAATGAAAGGAAGCTTTGCTTGTTGCTCGTGGTCTCTAGCTTGTTTGAACAATATTGCTGCTTTCATAGTGGCAAGTGTGCTGAAATGAAGTAAGCAAAGTAGCCAGACTGCATGCATCCAGACTGGCATCTGTGGGGATCTGACACTGGAGAGTAAGATACAGCTTCACAAGCCACCACAACAGGGCTTAGATTTATTTGTTTTGTCAATGGTTCTTTTGGTTTCCAGTATTTGTACCTCCCCCATAAATTTTCCAGTGGTAGTGTAATATTTAGTAATAGGAGATTAGCATGTCTTGTCTTCTCTGGATGTGATTGCTAACTTCAGGTACACATCAAGGATGCACACTGTAGGATCATGTTCTGATAAATGTAAATTAAATCACAAGGAGAGGACACATGGCAGAGCATGGGATCTGGCATGTTTTGCTGAATCTGTGTACCTCTGACCTAATGGGATTTCTGTTTGTTGCTTTCTAAAAACGGAACGTCTCCAAAAAAAAAAATTTGGCCAGCTTTTAATTTTATATTCTAGAACTTTAATTTAAAAGGAGTACTGTTGCAGTTTTGTCAACTCATGTGCTTCACAAATAATTTGTTCTTTGAGGCAGATTGGCCATAACCATTATCTTTAAGCTTTAGACCAGGTGTGGGCAAACTTTTTGGCTTAGGGGCCACAATGAGTTTTAAAATTTGACAGATGGTCCAGGCCAGTATTAGATGAATGGTTAGTGTTTGTATGAACTTATATAAACTACGTGTAAAAGCTGTTAACTAAAAGAAAATAAACATACATTCAAATTACATTCCATTTTATTGGGAACAGTGGTGTGATGTTCATCCTTTAGCCAGTGGACAATTTTGTACCAATACTCGACGGGCCGGATTAAAGAGCCGAACAGGCTGCATTTGGCCTGCGTGCCGTAGTTTCCCCATGCCTGCTTTAGACCATTTTTAGGGACACAGTTGCAGAGCCTAATGTGTTGGTGTCTTCTTTCTTCTAGTTTGTGGGTTTGAAGAAATGTATACCATGCTAAAGAGTGTTGCAAGCAAGACCAAGCTATGTTCTTTTTGGTGGTAAGTGTTAATCTTGCTTTTCTGTAAACGTTTGGTATCTAAGCCAGAATTACTTTGAGATGTTGGACACAAATTGCATGCTGTGAAGTGTCACTTAGCATGTAAATGCTGACACTATTGCATTTTCCAGCTTCAGATAAAAAAAACTACTGACAAAACTTACAGCTTCAAATGCTCTTCTATGTCTAATGCAGCGTAATAAATGTTTGAATTGTTTTTTTAGGAGCAGAGTGTAATTTTGAGGTGACTTGTAACAATGGCACGGCACAGATTTCAACCAAATTTATTTTGTTGAATTATTTTAAAGTTTTTTCCGATGCAGCCAATGTAGGATGGATGTTCACTATTTTAGTGTATTGGGTGGCATTCAAAATGAAATGCAGAAATATAGCATGCACTTTATTATATACAGAAATGGTTCTTGGTATCTGGAAGCCTGTGGTGATGAGTGTGCATAGTCCGTGTTTCACCTGAGAAAACTATGATTATGTTTATGCCCTGAGCAGGCTTTATGTACCTCCAAAGACATACACCTTATACACAACCTAATATATCTGCAAGTACAATGAATCATTTTGTAAAGTGGAATGGGCGTTGATAAAACACAATGGGTGGGGAGCGGTGTTTAGTGCATTCTGAGCTCTAAATTTTCTATAAAATCCTAACTACCAGAATGTTATGTTAGTAAATGTAGTTGAAAAGTACCATGTACTGAACTGTGTGCTTGAAAAATTACTGCATCAGATGTTTGTCCCATATAATGTTTATGCTGATGGAAGCTCTTACTGTGTCTGTAGTTCCAAACACTATGTGAGATCAGAATTATCCTAGATGGCTATTCACCTGGTTGTGATGGGAATATAAGATGACCATGTTTTGAATTGTTCAATTCTAGTGTCTCCTATGGACAGCCAGGTTAAGGTCTGATCCTAGCCCTACTAATTCGCAGTGACCTGTACAGTTGGATACGCCAGCAGCCACTCTGATCTTGGGCACTACATACTGGAAAACATCTGGTAAGAAGTGAATTAGGAGGTAGTAGTTGATCAAGACATTTTAAGGACTGTTCAATGAATGTGTTAAAATATTGTAGTCTTGTTGGCATGAACATTATTAAACAAAAAGTATTCATGATGAGCTTGCATAGTCCGTGTTTCACCTGAAATTTATGATTATACTTAATGCTCTGAGTAATACCTATCCCTTTTATTTAGTTTCAGCACAGCATAGCAGACAAAAGATTGACTTTTTCAATTTTCTTTTGCAGCCTTTATTGCTGGCTTCCACAGTGCAGGTAAATATATATTTTGTATTTAATGTTAAAAGTTAGGAACAACAAAAGGGCAACTTGAGAAGAGGCTAAGGCTAGAGTGTTAAAGCCACCTTCAAAAAAAAAAAATAAAAAATGGGTACAGGCCTTTTTAAATATTGTAGGCTTGGGGCTACTAAACGTCCAAAGTAGCAGCATATAAAAGAACTACATGGGTGTGCTCTTTGCTGCAAATGCTTTGGAACGCTGAACCTGGTGTAGGAGTTCATCCTTGTTAATGTGGTGTAAAGCAGTGTGAGCAGCAAAGCAGAAGGTATAATACTAGAAGGCTGTATTGGCCCTTTTTTTATATAAAGTATCTCCCGTTGACTTAGATTCTTGGTGTGCTTTTGCACTATTTTTCTTCTATGTTTATAGAGAAGGTCTTTTGCATAACATAGAGTAAAGACAGTCTTATTTGTTAGGCCTAAGCAGGACTTTATTAAAAAAAAAAAAAAAACGTTTAACGTTTTCATTCTAGCAAACAACCTTGCCATTCAGTTGCAATGTATTGCTCTGGGAGTTAGCCTAGCATGTTTTCAGTGTCATTGCTTTCTTGGCGACATCTGTTCCTCTCTCAGCCCCAAGACATGGGCTATGGGATTTTAGGGTGTCGCAGAATAACATTTACCTTTTTCACTCAGGGGTGTGATGGTGGTGGGTTGGCTACCTCTCCACACTTTCTGAATTTTGCGGGGTAAGACAGCTCACACTTAGGGTGGTACTGTGAATGCAGTGGTTGCTCATTTGAATTTGCTAATAATTTTATCTAATTTTAGGATGTCTGGCAAATGAACACTGCAAGCTGAGGGCCCTATGCTTCTGAATATTTAAGTGGTGGTAAGTAGAGGAAATTAATGTGTTATTGGCTGACACACTTTGGAATAGTTTTTCATCGTGCAAACAGATTCTGTATTCTATTTCAGCCCCTTTTACAGAATTCAGAGTTCCCAATGCAGATTTTTCTGCTTAATATGCAAATTGTCTTAACATGTTTCAAACATTTTGTGCCCTTGCCTTTAGAATAAGCATACCAATCAGTAGTTTAACATTTATGTTTTTCTTTGCTCCATAAACTTTTATTTAACCCCTAGTTCTACAAAACAAGAGTAGGGCTGTGTTTTTTTTTTTTTTCCCATGTTCTATATCCTTTGGCACTGAATATGCATTTTCTCACAGACCTTCCCTTCAGTAAAATACTTGGTATTGCATGATGAGTTGCATAGTCCGTGTTTCACCTGAGTTCTGATTATATTTTATGCTCTGAGCAATACCTACTGTTTTCTTCTTGTCTTGAACAAAGTCTAAAAACCAAAAATCTGATGTGTTCAATTTTTCTTTTACAGCACTTTTCTGTTGGTTTACATGACTACAGGTAAAGAGTACTTTTCATTGTCTCCCTATTTTACACTAAATGTCAAATATATGCGACATCTGTTCCTCTCCTAGCACCTAGACATGTGTTATGGGATTTTAGGTTGTCGCAGATTAAAATTGCCTTTTTTCACTCAGATTTGTGTAATGGTGGGTTGGCTACCTTTCCATATTTCTGAATTTTGCGGGGTAAGACAGCTGTTGTCTGTCAATACAGTATGCACTCTTGACATTCAACTAAATAAAAAAAAAAATCTATTTTGGGGGGTGTAGCACATTAGCATGGCAGGAAAACCTAGTCCCCTGTGCTTTATTGGACCATTTCATGTCTATAATTTGATATGCTAAAGCAATGTTGCCATAAGTTATGAGACTTTACATTGTTTCTTGTATGCAGAACCAATAGTGATATTGAGTGTCCTTGGCTAAGACGTGGAGAAGACTGCTTCCTGTAAATATTCAGAATGGTAATATTCCTATTAGAAATGCAGCAACATATCTGCAATAATAAAGCACAAGCTTCTAAAGTATTTACCGATTTGGTTTGAGAGTCTTTGTTCATATCTAAGGTGCGGGGGAGCTAATGGACCTCTGAGTCTGGTGTTCTCTTAATGTTATGTTGTACTAGGTTAAGTTGAAATATGTACGCTGACTCTTTTCTGAAAATACCATAATTTTTCTGAATTACTAACCATGTGTGTGGAATTGCAGTAGTGCTGCTATTTAATGAATAGGGAGTTCCAGCAGTGGGCCACTCATGAAATTAGGCCTGCCTCAATTTTTTCAATAAATTTCAAGGTTGGCCTGTAACTTTGTTTTTAATTTTGGCCCACTGTGTATTTGAGTTTGTCACCCCTGACTATATAAAAGGCATTGGAATCATTTCTGAATGTTGTGACAGTGATCATTTGGAGAAAAACGTAGTTCATTGAAATTGCCATCTTTTTAATTTGGTCAAATATTTTCTAATATGAATTCTCTATGCTTTTGTGGCTGACCTAATGTAACTTAGGGCACTGACTTAACCCTTATATCAAGGTAATAAACACAACAAAAGTCCTTCAATAATAGACACAGATTTATCTAAGAATATGAAATGCTAAGTGTGCAGTAGTTCTGATCTGATAGGTTGGGTTATTGTACCACACATTTTCTTATCACGGAGGAATGTTGAAACATTCACTGGATTCTGTGATCAGACCTGAACATGGAGTGCACGCATTCAGGTCCCCAAGGAACTGTTGTTCCCACTCTAATCATTATCTATATATGGTAAAGTATCTTTGCTTTTTGTTAAAATTAATAAAAAAACCTAATTTTAATGCATGAAAGAACTACAACAATCAAATCTGGTTTTCATCTTAAGATGATTCTTTTCATTGATACTAAAGTAATAGGCAGATGGGAGTCTTTTCTACTTTTACCACAGATATTGAAGGAGTTCTCTTTTTCACTTGTAGTGTCTTCATTCCAAAGTTTGTTAATCTCCGAGAGAAGGTTGTGGGTGGCTTTACAAACGCCGGTGCCTTAAAAAGATTACCAAAAAATCTGAAATCTGCTTTACTTTACAGAAAATAGCTTTCATATGACTGCAAATGTATCCAAGACTGGTTGACCAAGTATATGAAACCATTTTGCGTTTTGACTTTTGCTGGTTGATTAAAGAGTCTGACACTGACAAGTTCTGGCATTTTGAGAGAAGAACCTCAAATCAACTGGTGGTGGAATTGTTATAAAATTGGGGTGGTTTTGCTGGTTAGGGTCTGGCAGCTTGCATTCATTGAGGTAATTTTAAATTCTGCGTCATATGAAAATTAGAATGCACCACTTTAGTCCTGGGGTGGGTAAACTTTTTGATCCAGGCCACAATGGGTTCTAAAATTGGATGGATGGCCACTGAATGTGCTGTCATGATGAGATAACCCTACCCACTCTCCAATTTGTTCTGAGTATCTCATCCTATATATCTGTAGTGTCTGATCATCTGGCTGCAGAACAGTTTTCTGTATCATTACAATCCCTGAATATCATCACATGTGGCCCTACAATACTGTCAAGGGCCACAAATAAGGCTATAACCACTGCCCTGTACAGTTCCGCTCATTCCTGCTGATGACCAAACAACTGATTGATTTGTGACCACTGATCTTAAACTCTTTTAAACAAAGGTCCCAGTTCTGGATTCCTACAAGTACAGATCTTGATTTCAGTACTTTAAATTTCCTGCACAACACAAATATTTATATCAAACAGCCAAATCTTTAGAATAAAAAAACAATCACAAGAATATTTCTTGGTGTGTCCCACCGGCAAGGACACAGTTTGCAGGACAGAGCTTCAAACTCCTGACCGTTCATTGAGAAAAGCAGGGGCAGTCTACAAATCCTGAGCATCAGGGTGCAGTGATATTCCAGATACATGATCACCATATATATTATAACAATATCCTGCTGTTTAATGACACCTGTAGCACCTGTGTCATACAAAAGGTAAGTGTCACCCACAGAGCTAGGGGCATGTTGGGGGGGGTCAGTTCCTGGCAGAGGGTCTTCTCATCCTTAGAAATAAGAAAGCCTAGGACCGTAGTTGTGTCAGTGTCCCTCCATCAAGTGAATTGATGACAATAGCGCAGCTCCTGACCTCCCTGTGCTGTGTCTGTGGCAGGGGTGGGCAAACTAACTCACAACGTGAGGTAGTGTTTGCCAAGATGTCATGCTGGGTGTCACTCAAAGTGACATCATGATGACATAACCCTGCCCACTCCTGTTGCAGATCTGAGCCTGGGATCGGAGAATTGGTGGCTTCTGTCCACGGACATAGCCCGCCCACTTCCCTGAGCCTGGGATTTGGATAGGGGACATGGTCGCAGAGCCGCGGACTGCCTAATGGGCCTTAGTTTGCCCATGCCTGCTTTAGTCCAAAAGTCAAGAATAAAGCAAAAAAGGATAGTTAAACACAATAGTTATTCGAGCCACACTAGCAAATCTAATATGGAACGACTCAAGAAAGAAGAATGGGGGATTTTATGGACTGGACTAGTCAAACCCCTGGTATGAGACATTGAAGGAGCAATTCATAAAAAAACCTACAGACATCTTGCAGCTGAAGAAATTGTGGGCATAATAGAAATCTAGTTGATGTTAGATTCTGGTGGGCATTCATCCAAAATCTCTGCAAGAAGTTATTTGGGTGAAACCAGCATCTGAGGCCAATGGTTACACTCCAAACTGCACTATTACATCTATTGGTATTTTTGTTAACAAAGTCCTTATGAAGGCAAATTTCCCTTTGTGTGTTATACAGGGCACTATATGAAGATCTAAAATTTGTCTCAATAATTTCAATAGGATTTACTACATGATCACATGATAGAGAACTCATCTTCACACACAAGCAAATTCAATAAGGAGTTCTTATTCTGGAATGCAATATTTCATAGCAGGCAATTCTTTTATAGTTCATGAATTCTGACTGATTCAAGATGAGTTCTGATTGGTTGCTATAGATTAATGCAAAAATAAGTATTAAATAATGCCCATCAACTTAATAAAATATAGACATTTTAGCAATATAATACAATGTACAGATTGCAGAATAGACCATATCAGTTCATCTGTACAAGAACTGCCCTACAACTTTATTAGGCAAGCTTAGTAAATGTGTAGAAAAACTACAATTTACTAACAACTAAAACTTTTGGATTAATTAGCAAAGCAGAGTGTTCTTGCATGATAGGCCCATGGCTGCCATCATACATTTCTGTGCCCACCTTCTAGGTAAATTTCCTGGGATCCCAGCCCCATGTCTAAATGTAACAGCATGGCTCTTCTGATTGAGCCGGATACAGAAGTACCTTTTGTCCCTACTCTGATGGTGGCCCTGGATAGGGCTAAGCACCAATAAAAGAGAAGTTTTGCATAATTCATTGGCTGTAAAATTTCAATGGACTTCATTATTATTAAAAATAGTTACATCTGCACCAATCTCTAGGGTTCAGCATTCTAATACTTCACATACACTTTTACAATGCACAGAAGAGAAGAAAAAAAGAGATCGAGTCACTTTTATGTATTTTTCTGTCTTCATAAGCCACAGTTTATTCTGTAAATGAATTTGTTGCACTACATTCAGCAGGTCCTTGTTCAGATCCCAACATCTGCCATGTAAGTGAAAGGAAGAAGTTGGGAATCTTTTTTTGCATGGATCTCTGGCAGATTGCAGTGTGATTACTAAAATGGACATGTTGATTTTAGCCACACGGTTGTTGCTTGGTGACTATGGCGCCAGCTGTATCCAAACCTGGTTACCTGCTGCCAGATGCCCAGCAGGTGAAAGCGGCCAGCTGTGCAGTTTGATCATTATGAAGATTCCTTATTGTGGAAGAACCTGTAATACTGAAGAAAGTGATTGAGAACTGTACAGCTGTCATGGATCACAGTCAAATAACAGCAATAATAGATCAGGGTTAAAAGACAGCAGTAATAAAACACAGTTGTTGCACAGTAGTATTGGATCACACCTGAGTGTAACAGATGACATTTATTACACCTCAGTATTGGATCACATACCACACCATGCACCTGTCTTGGCAAGCAAAGCTGCAGCCTTGTAATAGCATTCATTTGCAGCAACTCCGCCCACTCGCTGGGTGGCGCTGTGAGTGGGCCTGCATTCCGCTGCACAAACAAATCCTTTAACAGTGTCGGAGAGGGAAGCATAGAGCTGCTGAAATGATGGCAGAAGGGGGAGCGGAAACAGAGACTGAAGTGAGGAATAAGTTACAGGTACAGAACTTGTGTCCGGGGGAGCTGTGTAGCAGCTGTAGGTGGGCTGTGAGCTGAGTGTGTGCTGGTAGTCAGGTTTGTGTGAGAGGTCTCCCCGGTCACAGAGCTGTCGGTGTGTGTGCAGTCAACGGGGGTCACGTCCCATCTACCGGGCACAGGTCAGCGGGGAGTCCCCGGGCTCTGCCCCGTTTATCAGCTTGGAAGTTTTCTGCTCAGTGGTCACTTTTGCACGCTGTATGTTGTCATGGCAACGAGGCTTGTGGACTGTCATGTCACCCCGGAGACCGCGTATAGGTTGTGAAGTCCATGTGTATGCGGTGTGTACACTACTCCTCTCACCCCTCTATACAGGTGTAACTCTCTATGTATCAGCACATTGTGGTATCACCCTTCCCCCCCCCCCCCCCCCCTCTAGACTATTGCTTCTTCCGATTGAGGGGCATCTTCTCTCTGATACCCCAATATTTTACCCCTTCAGCTCTGCCCCAGCACCCCTCACATCTCTAGGACTGTTCTTTTTCCAGAAATACATTTCTCATTACTTATTGCATCAGATCAATACATACCAGGCTTTCTTTTGGCATATTGTTTTGTAAATATGTTATACATCATGTAAAATATACACAGAAAGAATACCATGCACACACAGGCCTCAAAAATAAACTATCACATTTCTCCACATGTTATAACCAAATAAAAATAAGGCATTGTGGTATATAAGGGGTAAACGCTGTTATGTATGGCTACATTACACTGGTCAATAATCATCAGAAACCACAGCAAGCTTTTGTCAATCTAGCAGATTGCAGATCTGTTTTCAGTTTTACAGTTCCTGATTTATGAGTACTATTATTGTTAACTTTATGCAATATAGCATGTATTTTGTATAAAACGTAAGCACCATTGAACAGAAGGTTAATACATCTTCAGTGTGAAGTAAAATAAGGCACACTGTGGTATAGATCTACTGAACAGTGTCAGTCAGGTACCATTGTTTCTTCAGAAATGCTGAGTATGATTTTCTTGTGTACTCTTTGTCTGGATTGTCGCGGTACAGCATCCAGCAGTAGTCAGCCATCATACTTTCATTCCAGAAACCTTGGTAGCGGTGCTCCATTAACTGAATGTCATGGTGAAAACGTTCTCCTTGTTCGTCACTCACAATACCAAGATTTTCTTGGAAGAATTCTAGATGTGAGTGCAAGAAATGTATTTTTAATGACATGCAACAACCCAGTTTCTGGTATGAATCAAGCAGATTCTGAACTCCTTGTATGTAGGAGACTTATGGTTGCCCAGGAAATTTTCACACAGCTACTTGAATTCATCCCAAGCTTCTAGCTCAGCTGCTGAGAGAGATTGTTTGAAAACATCATCCTGCAAAACAGACTTGATCTGTGGCCCTATAAATATCCCTTCCTTCATTTTTGCAGTACTTATGTTTGTAAACTTGTCAACAAGGTACTGAAAACCCATGGAGTGTGATTTACCCATGGTCTTTACAAGGTTCTTCATCAAGCCTAACTTGATATGGAGAGGGGGCAGAAATATTTTATGGGGATCAACCAGAGGCAAAAACTTGACACTGCTTGTTCCGGGCTTATAGGTATTTCTTGGTAGCCAATCACCCTTGACATAATGTTCTCCCGTAGATCGTCTCTCCCACAGGCATAGGAAACAGCAATATTTTGTGAATCCTCCTTGCATCCCCATCAGCAAGCCAATGACCTTTAGATCCTCACAGATGTTCCACTGGTGTGATTTATACTGGATTGCTTCAAGTAGTAACTTCATGTTGTCATAGGAACCCTTTAAGTTAACAGAATGGGCAATCAGTAAACTTGGTTTAGAATTACCTTTATGCAGTAAGACTGCTTTCAGGCTTCCTTTAGAGGAATCAATGAAGATAGGGCATTCAGATGGAACATGCTCTTGTCACAAACTGTTAAAGATTACATTTATATCATGACAGTACCACAGTGAGCCATCACTAGTGAAGAACGGTGTCAAGTTATGATTTAATTTCTCTAGTGAGTTACAGTTACACCCTTTGCAAGCAAGTGCTTCTGTTTAAGCCTTGATGCAAGAAGTTCTGCTTGGTCTTTGGCGAGATTTAGATCATGAACAAGATCATTCAGCTCTGCTTGTGTAAAGGTAAAGGTCCAAGTAGTCAGATCAGATGATTCGGGGTTGTAACTGGCTGCAACTCCAGCGCTTTCCTCATCACCTTCTACAGAAGCAAGTCCATCATTTGGCGGTACTGGAACTGGCCATGAATCATCATGGGGAACAGGCCTAATTGCAGAATCGAGGCAGGGATATACAATTTTGTGCTTGGTTTCACCTGAGAATACACTTTTGTTGACGCAGCAAAAAAAGCAGTCCATTAGATGGTCTAGTGGTTCTCTCCACACCATCAGGATTGCAAATGGAATTGCTGCTTTACAACTGGTACAGATGACATATGGAGCCCAAGATTTATCCTGGTCACCATGTGGGAAACCAAAATATAATTTGTATATCTTTTAAGTTCAGTGGTAATTTGGCGACATTGTGCTTTCGTGGTGAATAAACCACACATGTACCAGAAACTGTCTGGATCTGTCAGGAAGGCAATTTCTAGGCATGATGACAAATTAAATCAATCACAGTTAGTGAGGTCTCTAACCTTAAAAAAAGAAAACTGTCGTTAAATGTTGTAATATGTTAAGGCTATTTATAACGAATTTCACACAATATATAATTAGCTGCATCACAAAAACTAGACGTCCTAGAGAAAAACTGAACATAGATTTGAAATCTGCATCAAAAATACTACAAAGCCCACATACAATTATATCTGATGATAATGACATGTTGACCTGTGTTATTTGTTATTTTTTTTTTTAATAAAATTTTTTCCCCATGTACGGTTTATCTGCAGACATTGCATTCAGCTGTTGCATCTACTAAGGGATCATTGTAGTTGTAGTGATGATCAGGAGTCCTTTGTGCAAGTCTGGGCAATATAATGGGAGGGCGGTCTATCTCAGGAGCTCTGCCCATCTAAACTCACAAGGCTCCATTTTTAAAACGGGATCAGACATTTCCTGGTGGTAATCCATTACTGCCATTGAAACACATGCATTGAGTTTTTTTATTATTATTTATTATTACACAGTATTTATATAGCTCCATCATATTACGCAGCGCTGTACAAAGTCCATAGTCATGTCACTAGCGGTCCCTCCAAGAGGCTCACAATCTAATGTCCCTACCATAGTCATATGTCAACAATGCAGTCTAAGGTCAATTTTAGGGGGAAGCCAATTAACCTACCTGCATGTTTTTGGGATGTGTGAGGAAACAGGAGTACCTGGGGAGAACCTGCAAACTCTATCCAGATAGTGTGCTGGCCGAGATTCAAAACTGGGACCTAGCGCTGCACAGCCCAGAGTGCTAACCTTTGAGCCACCATGGTGCCTATCATAATTTAAAACCTTGCGTGACAACTCATACTCAAATAAAAATACACTTGACTAATGTTCTGTATACAAAGTAATTGGTATTATTCCTAATGCTGCAATTAAGTTTAACGCATATTTCTTTTTTTAGGAACTTGTTGACAAACTTTATCATTTTCGAGACCATTATTTTGAAACCCATAGTGTGGAAGATGCTGTTCGTAAGCAGTATGACGTGAAAGAGGAAATGGATCAAACTGTTTTCCTGATAGAGGAGATTGATGGTAAAAGCAAACGTATTCTGTTTACTGTAATTACTGTTGTTTGGAATACAGTAATATTTTTTTTGTTGTGTTGCTGTTCTTTTAATGCAGATGTTTGGAAGAACAAAGCATTCTTTTTGCTGCTGAAGGGAAAGGCTCTCAATGTTACATCTAACTATTGTCCAGAAGCTGAAGAGCTCCTGTCTAAAGCTGTTAAGTTGGACCCCGGGCTGGTTGAAGCCTGGAATCAGCTTGGAGAGGTGTACTGGAAGAAAATGGATGTTGCATCTGCTAAGAGCTGCTTTCTGGGGGCTCTCAACCATGTAAGATTCAATTTTACAATCCCTGTCTTGCAATTAAAATCTTCAAAAGTTAGGCGGAGAGCCAAAGACAATTAAGTTCACTAGGTTTCCTACTTTCTATTTGGCAGTGTAAGAATAAGGTTTCCTTGCGTAACCTGTCAATGGTGATGAGACAACAACGATCACAAGATGCTGATGAAAATTCCAGGAACATCATGGACAGTGTGAAGCAAGCCAAGCAAGCTGTACAGATGGATACAAGAGATGGGACATCTTGGTGTAAGTCTGATATAAATGCCAAGTAGGCTTTCTTGGTCTAATATCTCCTCTTCGATTCAGCTGCTTCTGCAGCCCTTTACTAGATGTATGTGTTCTTTGATAGAGTTTCTCTATCCAAGAACACAGGGCACTAAATGTGATGAATGGGGAAACTTGTCCCCATTCAACCTCCAGTGCCCGGGGATTACCTGCAGTCACAGCTGTGACCCCAAAGTTCCCATGGTTATGTGGCCATGGGAACTGAACTGCAGATAAACTTTGCAGTTCCACTACGATCCGTGGGGCAATACAGGTTAATTAACCTGTAGTGCCCTGTGGATCGTACACTCTTCCCAATGATTGCAGACTCTGGCTGCAATCACTGAGAAGATGCCTAACAAGTATCTCCTACTCTGTAACACACTTTCCAGCACAGTAATTTGATACATTTGTTACATTTTTCTAGCAATGGATAAAAGAAAAATGTATCATATTATTACTCTGCTGGAAAGTGTGGTACAGAGTAAGAGATATCATGTCATTGTAGGATAACCTGTAAAAAAAAAAATTCATTAATTAAGTGTAAGTGAGTAATAATTTAATTTATGGGAATTTTTTTATGTCGTTTTTTTAACTTTTTTTTTATCCAAATTTTTGCTGTCGAATCTCGTTTTTTTTAGGGTCGGGTCTATCCGAATTTGAACAGCCATATTCGGGTCGAATATAAGGACAACCCGAATTCGAACACTAACACTAGCACAATTTCTTTGGACTGGTCAATTTTAGTGGAACCATCTTTATAAAATGGATAGCATATCATCATAAAATCTGTGTTGTGTCCTTTACCATTGTTTGTCTCAGCGTCAGCACCTTCATGTTGAGTAAAAACCATGTTGCCAACCTCTTCCCAATCGCTGACAGTTCTGCAGTTGCAGTGTGGAGTGAACAATTTATCAGACAGCAGTATCTGCTTTCTTTTTTTTTTCTCTCAAATCATGTTTGCAGAAAACAAAAAAATGCCAGTTTCTTTCATCATACCTTACACTGTCATTTTTATCCTTTTTTTTCTCAGATATCCTGGGCAATGCATATCTCTCCCTGTTCTTCTGCACTGGACAGAACCCCAAAATTTCTCAGCAGGCTCTGAATGCCTATCTGCAATCCGTAAGACTTTATTTTCATATTTTTCATTCCTAATGAAATCATGTGTTAGATATTGTGCATTTACACAAAAAAAGGTAATACACCACATGTGTATTCTGAAAAGACTGCTGTTTATTTTAATCATATTTTTACAAATAGGTAAATTTCCTTGGTAGTTTAAAAACCATCCTACAATAGATTACAATACACAAATGATTGTAAAACATGATTCATTTATATTATATCTTTCAAGATTGTCTCCGAAATTTTTTTATACTTATCAGACCAAATGCAGATTGCCCAGTGCCCGAAATACTCTAATCCAGTCGGTTTGTCTTCCAATAAAATAGTCCTTCAGCCAGGTGTAAACAGGTTAGAATTCAATGGGATAAGTACAGCAACAAAAATGGTAATGTGCTTCATGCATTCACATGAGTAAATTTCTCCTAACTTTGTCCCAGTAATAATGGCAATCTTGACATGACATTCTTCAATGCCTGATTGCCAAGTTGCACATGCACGGCTCAGCATAGGAAGTCTGGACACTCAGCGCACCCCAGCTATTTGCACTGCTGGGACTAAATTATTTCCTGCGCGCTTGTGCTGCAGTTATGTCATCGTAGCCCAGCCAAAGAAGATGACCGAAGATTGAAAGCAGGAAAGGAAGAAGATAGCCGTGCCAGCAATTGGGATCAGGCAGGTTAGGTTATTATTTTATTGCAGAAGGGACTTCACTTATCCATTCTGCTTTAACCACCTGGGTGTTACACTGAGGTCTAGATTTCTGTTCCAAAAGCGTTAGTTTTTCATGAAATTTTTTTTTTAAATTGTAGACCTGTAACTTACAGAAATATGTCCGAACAGGGTTCTAGTAGATATGAA
>NC_092863.1:33648472-33652954 GCF_032062135.1 Pyxicephalus adspersus | reverse complement strand
AGAGGAGGACACTGGCTGCGGGCACCGGCGGGGATACAGGTAAGTAAAAAAATATGCATTCGGACCATAAGACGCACCCTGATTTTCCCCCCACTTTAGGGGGAAAAAAAGTGCGTCTTATGGTCCGAAAAATACGGTAAATGTTTTGAAAATCTAAACAAGTAGCTTTCCAGCTTTTTCTTCCTTTTAAAAAGTAGATTGCTTAAAAAAAACTAAAGTTTACTTTGAAGTCCCTCAGAATAAGCTAAATGATAATGTTCCTCTGCAGCCTGCAGGGAAGCTCTGGTCTGGTCAGTAGGGTGAACAACATGGGCATCCTTTGCTTTGACATACCTGCATCTCTAAGTCAGGTAATGAATTTTTAAAAGAGTGCTTTTTTTTAGATGAGAAACTAGTCTAGTATGCATTCTTCTAATATTTTGGTCAATTTTATTAGTATTGGCTTACCTACAAGCATGTGGCTGCCCAGAATTGCCTTCAAATACTGAGGTTCATGTTAATTTGTAAGTACATAACATAGGTATTGTGACTCATCCTGCTACAGCAAATCTTTTTGGCACACTGAATGGTGGAAAGATTTTTTCAGAAATAGCAATTAGTGGGTTAATAATTGCACACTGTTTGCACACTATCAGAGTGTCACGTTTTGGTGGATATCTAGAGTAGCAAAAAAATTTGGTATTCATGCATAAATGTTGTAGATCGTTTTTGGCCCTTCTCTCCCTTAACCACTCACACATATTGTTTTATTTACTTATTTTTTCTGCAGGAGAGAGTTGACAAGACTGCTTCCAGTAACCCAGATCTGCACCTCAACCGAGCAACTGTAAGAGGTTAAGTGATGTAAATGTGCAGTTATTTTCCCTGTTTGTATAGTGATATTATGGAGATATTCTTGCTACTAATTATTTACATACGGTAAATATTACAAAATATGTTTGGGGGCTATATAATTCTTTTGATTTTCATTCAGGTATTATATTGCCAAGCTTCACTACTGTCCAGTTTCCCTTGGTCATCCTGGTAACTTGGCGTTCTTGAAATCTACTTTCCAGCCTGTAAATAAGCAGGTTACAAATCCCAAGCTTCAAAATCCCCCATCTGAAAAGATAGTTGTACACTTGTATCTTATGGTTGGGTTTTCTGTATTGCTTATTTCAGTGGCACAGTAGGAAAGGATTTTTTCAATGAGGGCTTCATTAACTTTTAAAAAAAAAACTGGAACAGTTTGTCCTCAGAATTCTTATTGCCTTCCTTGTTTTTTTTTTTAAACACACTTCTCAAACCTTTTATTAAATGACAATTGTTGAATATAAAAATTAAAGCAGATTGTGTTGTAGAGCTTTGTTGTATAACCCTTTGTTTGATGCATTCTTTCATGTTAGTTGTGTAAATATGAAGAGAACTACCAGGGAGCTCTGGATGGCTTTTCACGAGCTGCTGCTTTGGAGCCTTCATGGACTGAACCTGTAATGAGGGAAGAACAGCTGCTTGATTATCTGGGTCGACTTTGTGGTCTACTGAACAACAAGGTATTGTCACTCAAACTTTACCATGTGATTGATCCTTACCCTATTTATTTGCTGTAAGTGTTGTTCTTGAGGAGGACAATTTTAGGGCTTTTATTTAGGGGGTGCCACTGTGAACTTAAAAATCCCTCTCTGTCTAGTGAATAACTCATTTTGCTTGTCATTTGTTTGTTTGTTTTTTGTTAATATTTGTTGGTGTGCTTCATTCACTGTTTAATATTTTACCAGGGAAAGATACGTGGAAAGCGACTCCAGAACATGTTGACCAGTTTAGGTCCCGTTCTTTTGGGTCATTATGAAGCCCTGCAGCTAAAAACACTTAGTGCTTTACAGCCAGGAAAAAATCCCGGCTGTGTGGTTCTTGGGAGGGTTGTATTCAGCCTGATGCCAGAGGAAAGAGTGCCATTGTGAGTATATCTTCATCCAACCTCATGTACATACAGAATATTGCTGACTTTTCCTTCTGTATTTTTTACTAAAGCATAATTTCTTTCCTGTTTTCAGTCTTCTAACCATTGCATGTTGTTCATGCTAAACACATGACCTTGTGCTAGATAATCACTATCTGGGAAAATGCCAAAAAGCAGTATAGGATTTTGTAAAACTTTGGAACAGTTTGTATCTCTGCCACAATTCCATTTTGGACCATCAGGTTTTTAGCAATGTTTAGGGCATTGAGGACTTGACATAATGGAAAGCTATGCTAAAGAAACAACTCCCTGACCTACTGCACACTTGTATGACTTGTTGGAGTAAGAACTTCAGTGTGACTACCAGCAATGATCATTTTTGTAAGGTTAACTATGGTCACTATTCCAGTCCTTTCCCTTGAAGATTCCTTGTAAAATTTGGTTCATCATGATTGACTTCTGGTTTTACCTAAAGTTTGCTTTCTGGAAGCTAGCTACAAACCACATTGATGGTGGACTCCCCTATAACAACAATGTTTTTGTAATGCCCGGCTTCTACCAACCCCTTTTTTTTTTTTTTTTTTTAAATGTTGGACAGAGTTGAAAACGTATATCCGTGTCTTTGTGGTGGGAGTTTTTTCTGTGGAGTATTCCACGCCGTTTTTTTTCTCCCATAGGGGAGATTCCTCTGTTCCGGTTCTGTTTGACACCCATTGTTTGGACAGAAAGTAAGGGAAAAACCTCACTATTAGCAATATTATAATGAGAGGCATTCAAATTTTATAAATATTTAAGTAGATTGCTTTGGCATCCATTCATAGACAGGAGGTGAGGAGGCCAAAACAAAGATCTGGGTGGCCAAAACATGTTGTTCTGCAATGATTACAAGCTTTGGGATGAAGCACATGGGTCAACTGTCCAGATTGAGTATATTTAGGTTAAGCTAATTTATTCTAAGTGGGGAGAATTTTACCGTTTTGTCCGACTCCCAAGCAATGCACAAGAAATAAGGAAAAATTGCCAAAATGTAAATGCAAACAGCAATTAAGTTGAAAAGTTCTAACACTTTACTTACTCCTTTATGTTCAGTTTAAGGTGGTTACCTTTTATCTGACTGCAGTGTTTGCCCTAAAAGCTGAACGTTTAAATTATAGCTTAAAGACACCAATTATTGCAGCACTGTAATCATGAATGCATTATTAGTTTGCACCTGTAAATGTGCTGACAAGTAGCATGATGATGGTAAGGTGGAGCAGGGTGACAGACATGAACTGATCAATGTGCAGCTTCTTTTACACTTTTCACTGTCCAGTCATATGGTTGTTGGGTCCAGGATGGCCTGGGCTCAGAATAAGTGGGTTGTATGTTGCTGGCTATCAGACTGAGGATATGGAGTTGCATTTACAAAGTACTGGTGGTGAAATATCTGGATCCTGGTGAATATAAGTCTAGTTTTTGTGTTTTTATCTTTTGTCTATTAATTCTTATCTTGATATTTTTGTACCTTATCCTCTCATCCCCCCCCCACCTATTTAGTACATTTGGGCTTGTGGATACGGAGGGCACATGCTATGCTATAATGGTTTACAATATGGTGGAAAGCTGGGGAGTCCTAATCGCAGATTCTGTGACTATTCCAGAGCCCCACCTAAAACATCACAATGTGCAGCATAAAGGACAGGTAAGTGCTTTATTAACTTTAACTGTAATGCAATGTTTAGATGAGCCCTAATTTTTAAAATCTAGTCATATCCTAACTGCAGAACACTAGAGAGGAAGTTCAATATTTGCCTCCTACAAGGATATAATATACATAGCTATGTTGATATGGTGTCCTAAAACCTTTTAATAGTGTAATGCCATGTGTCAATGAAAATTTACTTTAAGATGAAATCTGGTTAGTGAACTTCTGGCATCCTTTCCAATGAGATCCTTCATATATTGATAGATAGATAGATAGATTTAGGCATCTTATTGATTCTCCACTGTACTTTGAAAGAACAAATCCCACCTATTTTTGAATATTTAATAAAATAAAATAATCCAATAAAATAATTCTTTACTTGGTACATCTTGCAGGGCTTTTTGGTATTTCCTACTACAAGGTCCTTTTCTACACACAATTACAAACAACCAGTCTGTGTACAGCTACAAGCTGTTACTGTAGAAACCAAATGGTGAAAGAGCTGGCACACCAATCTTACCGACGGGTTTACTGGATTATCAGTTGTGTAATGCCTAGGTGTTGCATGATGGAATATCGAGAATAGTTTTACTAGACTTTGCTGCACTGGCGATTAGACACTTATTTTCTTTCAAAAAGGCCACTGTATCTGTCCACAATGTAATTTGATCATATGATATAAAAAGAATAATATGTAAATATGTTTGTTTTCACTCTATTTTCATATGTGTTCTTTGGGCAAATGTTCATTAATAAAAACACCATAGGAGGTGTACAGATCAGTCATTTGGCCCCATACCTCCATTACTGCAGTCCAACTCCACCTCTTTTATTGGTAGTTTGCTTATCCTGGCAAATT
>NC_092863.1:33581789-33646280 GCF_032062135.1 Pyxicephalus adspersus | reverse complement strand
TGAGCCAGGGTCGGGGATTTGCAGGGCGGGGGTAGCGGAAGGTGGCAGGAGCAACATTATCCAAAGCCAGGAAAAGACTGAGTCTGGGATGTGGCAAGGGTTAGATAGGTTGAAAGTGATGAGGTTATGATCAGAGAGGGGGAATGGTGAGTTGTCAAGGACGGTGAGGTTGCAGAGTTTAGAAAATACCAGGTCTAAAGTGTGTGCAGCTATGTGTGTGGGGCCATTGATGTGCCGTGTGAGTCAAAATGAGGAGGTAATGGAGAGCAGTTTGGCTGAGAAGGGAAGGTTGGGCTCATCCATTGCAACATTAAAATCGCCAAGGATTAGGGTGGGCAGGTCATGGGATAGAATGTGTGGGAGCCAGGATGCAAAGTTATCCACAAATTGTGATACTGGGCCAGGGGGCGGTAGACAACAGCAACAATGAGGGGTAAGGGGCTAAATGCTTACTTGTAATACTGCAGTACCCTCTGCAGGCTTCCTCAGAAAAGCCACCCAATTTTATTTTGGTAAGGCATGCAGGAAGCAGTGCTGGAGAAAATGACAGCATGAAATTGCACAGTAAAATGCTTTTCTCCCCAATGCTAAATAGAGATGCATTTTCTGTCCATTTCAGAGAACTCATCAAAGTGGAACTGAGGGATGATATAAGCAGGAGGGTTAGAACACCAACTGGGCAGGCTGTATTTTATTAGGACCAAGTTGGGAATGCCATCTTGCATGTTTTTTTAATAGTGATCTTTTTAAAACTAAACTGTGCAAAATTGTTTTAGCTTAAGTACAGTGGTTGCTTAACAGCTTTATGAGTTCACTCATCGCTTGCATGTTTCCTAAATTGTTCTTCAATCTGCTGTTTTTCCTGTAATTTCTAATCGTATTTCTGTTTGACAGACTTTTGTTTTTCAAAGTATACGAGTTGACTCTCCAGTTCAGTTGTTAGTAAATGGCAAGCCCCAGGGACCCAGCACTCAGGCCAGTGCAACAGTGGCTTACAGACCCCAGAGTGAATGATTCCAGGACTGTGGAAGTTTCTGCTGTAAGCTGTGAAAACTGGAGCATAGGAGCAGAATGGTCACCGCTTTTGATGCTCCTTGTGTGCTGTGCTAAAATGAGAGCACTTACAGGAAAAGATTGGCTTACAAAATGCACTTACTTTGGTACAGTAGTTCACTTTCTCTAATGCCTATCCTCAGAGTGAGAGGAATGTCTGCACCCTTGCTTTTTATAAGACCTATCTACATTCCCCATTGCTTCTTGTATGTGCCACTTCACGTGACTCTTTGTTATTTTACTGGCTGTAGTTGTATTTATAAAGCAAATTCAGATTGTGTTTATTTATTTTTGCCATGCCTATCATTGTCCTCATGTTTAGAGGAAGATTAATATTATGTTTAACTTTTTTTGTAAAAAAAAAAAAAAATTAAAAATAAAATTTGCATTTATTTGCTAATAATTTACATTAAACCTTTGTCCATATTTTTATTGTTTCTGTTCTCTATTCGTTTTATTATTTTTTTTCTTTGGTTGAATCTGTTACAGACCTGCAGAAATATGGGCCCCTCAGCTTGTACATTTCTGAAAAGTCGGAATTCACAACAGCTAGCTAGTGGTAGGAATGCCGAGTTCCATTTGACTTCCACTGATACTACTTTCAGCTCTAGGCTCCACTGAGAATATTGGTAGCTGCATCTATTTCTGAGCTGAAAGTAGACCCAAATGCATTCTCCTGTGGCAACCAGTCTTGTATACCCAGATACTTACACATCCATACCCAGTTTTTTGGGTTAACACCAAACTATGGCCAGGTATAAAGCATCAATAAACCTGTCCTATTCCTCTACTGAAGTATACGATTCTTTCTTGATATATAGTTATAGATTATTTGTAAACAATCCAAGACTTCAGATCACTCCAATATTAATAAAATATATACTATTTAATTGATATCAATAAAAACAATTAATAAAACAGTTGCGCTGCACACTCAGAATAAATTAATCCACACAAATCTCATGATATCCATTCTGGAGCTCCCAAAGCATCTCGATATATAAATATAATCCATTCTAATCACAAGTAAATATTTTCTTTATGATCCCCCAGACGCTTTCAAAACTCAACGTGTTTCACAGTGACATTGGGCTACTTTTTCAAGAGGTATAGGAGCTACATATTTTTATATAGTAAAAGGTATAGGAGAACCATCTTTTTCCAAGTGAGCCTTTCACAACACTTTGTGACATTACGACATTCCACTTCCAGTTCTCATAAAAACAATACAGTGATAGGACAGTATGTTGCATTTGATCCAAAATGATCAGATTATGTAAAAATGTATTAACTTAATAAGCAATTGCTGTAAAAGTATGTGGCTTGAATACTGTTACAAGCTAATATATAGACCAGAGTTTCTCAACCAGGGTTCTGTGGAACCTTAGGGTTCCTCAAGCGGTTGCTGGAGGTTCATTGATTGATGAGCAATTTGTACCTCTCAGGTCAGTTTTACCGACACCAATAATCTTTTTGGCTATCTGTAAGAGCGACGTTCTTCCTACTGGCCACCACGCAACTATACTGAGCTGTGAATATAGTAATTATAGCAGGGCTTCTCTGCAGTTCTTAAAGTTATTTTTAGGGTTCCCCCATGTAAAGAAGGGTGGGAAACACTGATGTGGATGTACAAGCTATGAAATATTAGAAATGATGTGGGAAAATGGTGTTTCATACAAACTCTTGTACTGTGATCCAATGTAATGTAAATAGCTGATCAAACCAGATCATGAATTACAACCTAATATTGGCGATTAAAAAAGCATTTTGGTATAACACTGGCTTACTAAAGAAAATATTATAGAAGTGATAACCACTTGATGTTTGATGTTGCAAAAACTGTTTACGTCACCTAATAAGGCCTGTGGGCTTCTAGTCCCACTAGCTTGCATCATTATTATTGTAAATCATTATTTAGCCCTTCACGTTTGCTTCTGATGCTGATAAATTCAAGCAGGATAAAGTAGTTGGACAGGTTGTTTTAATAGGAGATTAAATTATTAAGCAAAATCATGCCAGTAGTTGATTTAGACAAAAGCCAGTCGAAATCCCATGTGGATTAAGCTAAATTTTCTGACACCATTTTAATGAGTTGACTAGAAGTTTGTGAAGGCAGCCTTAATATACATGTGGAACATTTAAATGTGAATGTGCTGTGAGATATCTGAATCACACCTGTAAGACTCGACACTGAAACCAAAAATTAAATTTTTTGCAAATATTTAGTACAAGTATTGACTGTGCATTACTAAAACTAGGAAGACTGACTAATGTTTGAATCAATATAGCGAAAACAGTGCTCATTTATAGTGCCATCTGGCTGATATGAGATAGAAGATGATGATGCTAAATAAATAAATTATAAAGTTTATTACAGACAGTTTAGGCTGTGACAGAATTGGAAAATTATTCAGTTTGGCAATGGTGATTGCTTTAAGGAAGAACTGGGATATGTGGGTATCCTGTTGTTTTTAGTATAATAGCAGTGTGTTTAAAAAAAGTGATTAAATCTCAAAATCTTTATAATAGCTTTTATTTCTATACAAGCAAATGCATTGGGAACACTACATATTCTGTTCGAGATCATATAATGGCGAAAAATGTATTAAATTTGTGTTATTCCTTTACAGAAAGTGAAGAAATTGGGATATTCGGCTGTTCAAAATAATGAGTGTCTGCATTCTTCTTTACAAACTCAAATCTTCACTGTATAACCTGAAAAATGTTTCAAGACTTTGATTTCCTTTGAATCACTGAACTATTATTTAGTTTTACAACCAGAAACCACTGCACATCTGCATTACCTAATTTTGCCTGATGAACTGCATTTTTGATATCGCCAAACAAGTTTTTTTAAGGTCCAGGGATTGGGTTGGCTACTCCATAATGTCAATCTTGTTGGTCTGGAGCCAGGACACAAAAACTTTTATTTTTTCATAGTTCATGGTAGCTTGCTAGTCAATACTTTATTGGTTCTGTTAACGTTATATCCTGTTTTGCTGCTTTGGATAAATTGGGTTTATGTGTGAAGGTTTTAGTACCAAAACATTTATTACCATGCAATCACTAATCAACTACAATTAAATTGCCCCCATGAACATTTGGAATTTAGAAATTTGGTATTTACATAAAGGTACCAGAAATTAGCACTTGCATTTTGACAAAGGATTGCAATGTTTGCTAGCCATATAATTGATGGGGGGGGTTGGCTCAGAGGTTAGCACACTAGCCCTTGCAGCCTTAGGTCCCAGATTCGAATCTCAGCCAGGACACCATCTGCATGGAATTAGCAGGTTCTCCTTGTATTTGCATGAGTTTCCCTGGTTACTCCGGCTTCCTTCTACATTATAAAAACACCATTGACCTCAGACTGTTGTAATGACATATGACTATGGTGGGACATTAGATTATGAGACCCCCTCGGTGACCGTGATTGATATGACAATGGACTTTGTAAAGCGCTGCATAATATGTTTGTGCTATATAAATACTGGATAAGAGTAATTGATGGCAAACTAGTAATGTGTAGTATGAATTGTGCAGTATGTGTTGTGTAGTATGGAGAGTTGTGTGTAACACAGGATAGTTTAGGTACCACATACCAAATCAGTGTAATGTCAATTTTTTAATTTCATGTATACAGTGTAACAGAGCTGTGGACAGTTTTTTTTATGTTCTCTTTGATAATTTTTCTTACTTTCTCATTTCTTAGTGTATACACATAAGGGTTAAGCAATGGTACAACTACAGTAGTTAAAATGGAAACCATTTTGTCATAATCCATGGACTGGCCCCTAGTTGGTTTTATATATGTAAAAATACAGCTGCCCTAGGCTAAAGATACAACCAGGGCATGGGAAGAACAGGTGGAGAATGTTCTTTTCTTTCCCTCTATCGATGGTATATTTAAAATAGTCTTTACTATATTTACATAGGAGATGAGAGTAACTAGTAAAGAACTAAGGAGTGTAATAGAAGAAGCAATGACTTCCTGAAGCTGAATTGAAGTTGTGGTAATGCAAGAATTCATTAACAAAGGGATGACGTCACAGAAGAAATGGTTCACAAGATTGGAACAATATGTAAGTCTCATAATCTTGATGGATGGAGTAAGTATAACAAAAAAGGCCAAAATTAATACACTTGCAATGAGTTTAATGCACAGTTTTTGGTGCATGATGGCTGGATAATGTAAGGGGTGGCAAATAGCAACATAACGATCAAAGGACATAATAGCCAAGAGAAAAAAATTTGATACCCCTACAAAGAAGAAACTATAGGACTGCACAAAGCAAGCCAGCAATGAGATGGTCTTCCCACCAGGCAGGATTCCTTGCAGCATTTTAGGTACAGTGGTATTGATGAAACAAATATCCAAAATTGACAAATTACATAGAAATAAATACATTGGGCTGTGTAGACCCTGATTAGTGAAGACTACAACCAGGATGAGAAGGTTCCCAATCATGGAGAAAAGGTAGAAGAGTATGATTACAAAGAAGAAGAATGGGATGGCAAAATTAGGCATATTGGAAAAACCTATCAAAACAAACTCAGATACCAGTGTCACATTTTTCTCACTGTAAAAACAGTGAATATTATTTCTGTCAGGGTCCCCTGCATTAGACAATACCATTGCTACAGGGCACACCATTCTAAACTGAGACATAATAATTGAAACAGGAAAGATCATTACTTACCTCACCTACAGTGATTATTTTATGTGCCACATTTATTCTCTCTTCTGCCTCTTCACTTTATAGATTTACACTTTGAATAGTCTGTAGAGACTAATCAAGCATTTACACACTTGCCAAAAACTCTCTAGGGTCTCTAGTGGATTAACTTCATGTTACCAAGAAATAATTATTTGTTATTACAAAAGTAAAGTTCTAAAAGTTAACGACCTTAAAAGTTTTAGAAAAGTTTAGAGAAGCTAAACAAAAAGTTTTTTACCAGCAATATTACTACTCCACTTCACTTTGTACTGTCATTAAGTGGGATACCTAATAATTTTGGTGAGTAACGGTGTCAGCTTTTTTTGTAAAGGCACTTTGCAAACGTTATTTTTTGTTTCTTTACAACCTGTTCATTCATCGATTGATCTTAAATTATTCTAAAAAAAACTGTGTTAGCTATGCCACTTGGTTAGTCAATGAGGTGGACACAGTCTTTACTGGATCTAGCTTGGCAAATATTTAGTTCTGCGTCTATACGAAATGTCATTCTTGATCCTTCACCGGGTACTTCGTTGGCGTCTCCTCACTAGTGGCAGTGGGATGACAGAGAACGGGGTGTGAATACATCAGGCCTTCGCATGCAAGCAGGGTTCTCACCTGGGTTCTCCATCCTCCTTATTGCAAGCTTCAGGCTCTCCAGGGTCCCCTGCACTGCAGAACTGGTGAGTCTCGAGGCCTTCCCTGATGGGTCCTCTTCCCCTGCTGCTTCTCCTCACATAAGACTCACGCGGTCTCCAGACCTTCAACCCACTCCATTGGTGAGAAGACCCCAGAAGCTTTTAGGCAAGGAGTAAGCTTCCCAGTTCAAAGCACCCCAGCCCAGGGATGCTGCGGGTCTCTCATTTTAGGCCCCTCTCCCTTTGCTACAGTGGTCTCCTCTCTGGCAGGATCACCAGTAGCCCCTAGCGTTACATTGGAATCTGCTCCTATAACTTTGGGGTCTCTAACTTTGGGGCCTTCTTCTTTGGGTGATACTTCCCATCTCCCTTGGCAACAGTATATGCACCTTTTACCTACTAAGGCAAATTTCGAAAATTTGGTGGCTAAAGTTAAGACGACTTGTCGCTCAGAAATTGGAGCCTTGGTTGCTGATTTGCAACAAACCAAGGGTGATATTAAAGCTCTCACTCACAAATCTCTTTAAAGTTCCCAAAAGTTTATGGATCTCTATCGCTTGTTTGAGGACCCAAATAATAAAAGCCGCAAAAATAATATTAGAGTCCGAGGCCTGCCTGAGGCCACTCAAGATGCACATTTGAAGTTAGTTCTGCAGGCATTTTTTAGTAGGGTTCTGGGGCATTCTTCCTCTTCTGGAGGAAGTTAGGAGTTTAGATTAAAATCTTCAGAGCATCCAGACAACCTGGCATGGCGTCCAGGCCACATGATGTCTTATCTCACTTGAAAGATGCTGATCTGAAGGATAAGAATGTGTCCACTGCCAGAAATATGCGTAACCTTGAATTTGATGGTGCACCCCTTCAGCTTTTTCAGGACCTGTCCTGGCATACCTTGTAGCAGCGCTGCCTCTTGCAACTGCTTTTGACAATCGTATCCCGTACAGGCGGGGCCTTCCTTTTTGGCCTTTCAGCTCACAGAGATGAGAAAACTTCCAGACTTCACTACCCAGAGGATGTCTTGGGACCTGGTGCTGAGCCCCACTTAGGTTGGGTGGGGCGACGGGTTCTCCCTGGCACTGAGACACTGCCAGTGGGCGGTGCTGACCATTCCGGTAATGACTTGTTTACAGTTTCTTGGTCTCTCTCCTGTGCTCCCTTGGGCTCTCTGTTCCTCTGGGGGTGTGTGTTAACCCATCAGTAGATATTGTTCCTTGAAAGCCCTCAGGGGCTTGCAGGGACCGACGGGTGAAAGGCCCTCCATGGTCATTTTTAGATGACTTGCAGTTTGCTGGTTAGTTCTCCTCCTTGTCTGGTTTCCTTTTAGATTTCCTTCCCTCCTGTACCCCGTGGATCCCTCCCTGTCATTTGTTTTGTTTGTGGAGTGTGACTTGTCTTGCTTTGTTCTGGGTCTAGCCTGAATTTGGGGCACCAATGCCCGAGTATGCTGTCTCATTGTGTTGTTGCTGCCTTCTGGTTCACCTATAGTTACTATGGCTGCTGTGGTTTTGTCTATGTTTAATGGTAAAGGGCTGAATTATAATACCAAACAGAAGTTGGCCTTCAGGGTGTTTAACCACCTGAGCGATAAGCCCGACCTTGGTACGGGCTTCAAAAAGTTACAATTATCGATAAACCCGAACTTTTCTCACTGTATGAAAATACAGTGAGAAAAGTTCGGGTTTATCTATCACTTACCTGGTCCCACTGTGATCATCCATCGTCGTGTTCCAGCGTCGTCCTCCAGCGCCGGGTGTCCTCTCCGGGAAGAAGTTACATGCGAGTACGTCGGCGCGTACAAAGACGTTGGCGCGTGTGCGGGAAATTCAAACTGAAACTCATTCAAACACATTTTGTATTGGATTGAATACAAACTCCTGTATCCAATCCAATACAAAATAATAGAAAATATATTTATGTGGTTTTGTCTATAGGTATGTGACGGACACTAGGGAGGTGTTTTAGAAAAATATATTACTATACAGTATACCGAATTATCGCATTTTCAGTATTTTACATTTATTTATGTATTCTTGTTTAAGCTGATTTTTTATGTCTTTTATTTAATTTTATTAAAAGTAATTTTTTTTTTTTACATGATTGTGTGTTTCAAACATTTTTTATATTCATGATATCTACTAGAACCCTGTTCGGACATATTTCTGTAAGTTACAGGTCTACAATTTAAAAAAAAAAATTTCATGAAAAACTGTAACGCTTTTGGAACAGAAATCTAGACCTCAGTGTAACGCCCAGGTGGTTAACTGGTTGGCTCCTGAGGTCATTTTCCTCCAAGAAACTTATTTTGACAGTACAGGATCCTTTAACTATTTTCTAACCTTTACTCTCAGGTTTTTATGGCCGATTCGCCCAATCATAAAGAAGCTGGCGTGGCTACACTTCTGAAATCCTCATTCAAATTCAGTTTGTTTAGCTTCATTGTGGACCCTGAGGGTGGATACCTCATTTTACATGGCACTCTTCAGGGTGTCCCCCTCACATTTTGTAACATCTATGCCCAAAATACGGGACAGAATAAGTTCCTTTTCAAAACATTATGGCTTCTCAAGAAGTTTGACCAGAGAGATTTATATTTGACATTCTCCCCTACGCAGGATAGACTTACTCTCCACAATGCCTCTCCTCCTGCGCATGTAGTACAACAATCTTGAGTTTTTAGACAATTCATTTGAAGGCACCAACTTTATGATAATTGGCGAATCCATCATACCACGGGGAGGCAGTTTTCTTTTTACCCCCCCCACTGCACCTACTCCCAAATCAATTATATTCTTTCTAACCTTCCGTTGTTACGGAACAGTGTGTCTTCAGAGATCCACCCCATTACCTGGTCGGATCATGCCCCACTCACAATAAATGTTACTTTTTCCCCTGCAACTGTTAGAGTCTGCCATTGGAGGATGAATGATTTCTTGCCTAAAAATGAAGATACGAAATCAGCTCTTGCTATAGGCGTACAACAATATTTTCAGGAAAACATGGGCTCAGTGACACATGAATCCACACTTTGGGAGGGGGTCTTCCAGGGGCATTGTATATCCCTGAGTTCCCACCTTATGCAGGACTCCAACTTACAATGTTCCATTACTGTGCACGCATTACGTACCGCTGGGGCGAAGTATGCTCAAAAGCCAACTCTGGGCTTCCTACGTGAGTTAACCACTCTCCGCTCTAGATTACAGGCTCTAGAGCTACGGAAAGTTAGTTGGATAATTCCAAGAACCCGTCAACTATATTATCATACAGGTAACAAGGCTGATACTTTGCTTGCCCGTAAATTGAGGGACATGCAAGTTGGCTCTTCCCCAATGAAGAGCCATGAAGGATGAGAGGGGGGTGGTGAAATATGACCCCTCCCACATTGCCTCACGTTTTGAGGCTTACTATACAGATCTTCACAAATCAGTTCCCCAAACTCTGATAACACAAGAAGGGTGGTTGACATTATTGATATCATAAAAAAGGGAAAATACCCTCTTTAGTGCTCAGTCTAGATGCTGAAAAGGCATTTGGCGGTTTATGTTTTCTACCTTGCATAGGATGGGTTTTGTGGGGCCCTTTGTTAAGGTGGTTGAGTCACTGTACAAATCCCCTTTAGTTAAGCTACCCCATGCTTCATCTGCAACATTTTCCATAAAGAATGCTACAAGACAGGGGTGCCCCCTGTGCCCCTACTTTTTGCCCTTTGTATCGAGCCTATGGCTATTTCTATTAGGTCTAACTCTGATATTCATGTTGTCCAAATTAAGGGGAAGTCCTTTAAAGTACGCAGATGACGTTCTTTTAACCTTAAGTCAGCCGGTTACTTCTCTCCCGAATTTTTGAAGGGAATTATATACTTATGGTGAGGTGTCCCCCCGCAAGGTTTACCCTTACAGAGCTCCCATTCTTTTATGTAGAAGGACCTCTCACTTAATTACTTAGGAGTTCAGATTACTTCTACCTATGCCCACCTATACTCCCTTGTTTCCTACCATTATTACAAATTTTATTTGGTGGCCCCCTCCCATGTATGTAGAGAAATAGAGGAGGGCTGGAAAGCTCCCATACACCCCAATGTTATGCTTTGGAGCTTGTTACTGCTATTGGCAGATAAAGACCTGCTCGCTCCAATGGTGTTTACAAGGAATGTTTGGCGGAGTTGCAGGCACAGGTATGGTCTCTTGTCTGAACCCTCGAGACTGACCTCTGTCATCCAAGCCCCACCGATCCCTGATAAGTTTACAAGGGGCGATGTTGGGCCCCTGGAAGGATAGGGGCTTGTTCCAAATTAGACATCTGCTGCACCCTGTAGAGAAGCGGTTACTTACCTTTCAGGAACTCTGCCAGAAGGTTGAGCTCCCACGTACATCCTTCTACGCATATTTACAAATCAGGCATTTTATCCGGTCCATCCATCCCTCAGCCAGGTTTCTAAACATGACTCCTTTTGAGAGGCTGTGTGCAGAGGGCCCGTACTCTAGAGGTGTTGTCTCTTCCATATATTGTCTTCTACACAACTCGAGCTTGAGACGCCTCAGGCAAATTCAAAGACATGTGGAAGTGGGAAAAAGTGCTGGGCCGCACGTTGGATTCAGATGAATGGTTAGGGATTTGCGAAGCAGCACACAAAAGCTCTATATGTACGCTGTATAAAGAAAATTTGTACAAACTTATTCTCAGGTGGTACCACACCCCGTAGGTTATTTCCTGGCACTGACCCCACTTACTGGTGTTGTGGGGTCTCCCGGGGCACCCTGGAGCATATCTCATATCTTGGTTGCAGCACGTACACTGATCCCTTCCACATGGAAAACTACTCAGGTCCCTTCCATAGCAGACTTGCATACACAAATCCAGGAGATACATCTTATGGAGTATCTCACAGCCCTTATTCGGAATACTATGGTCAAATTTGAGAACACTTTGGAAACATTAGAAACACCCCTCATCCCCCCCATCACCACCACACCTCTTCTTCTTTTCTAGTTGTTTTTTTTCTTTCTTGGGTTACTTGCTATTGTTTTATGGTACATGATTTGTTGAATGTTTGCTTTTACAAAATGCTATGTATTATACACAGTGATTATTTGAGCACATTCTTTGCAGTGATGTAAATAAATGATTGATATGCTACAGTTTTATTGGGCAATACGATCCCAATATGATTACTTTGTTATGTTCTTGTACTTTGTTATTTATTGTTTTATATATTTTTTTCTTTTCTGTAATTTTGTTAAAATTTTCAATAAAAATAAAAAAAAAAAAAAAAAAAAAAGATTCAAACACGTGCAGAAGAAATAAAAGGCTTGTCAACTTAAAAAGTATCTACCGATAGAGTCCTCAATAGCTAATCTAACAATCGGAAAGGTGAGTATAAGTGGGTGGGAGGAGAGGGAGTAACCCCCCTAGCAGTAATCCCGAGTGTGACTCGGGGTAGATTTTCCATGCAAAAAGTGTTAATCCCGAGTCACACTCAGGGTTGCTTCAAATTAAAAAAAAAAAAAAAAAAAATCAGTTACCTTTCTCTGTCAGCATCCCCCGGCGTCCTGCTTGTCCCCGCAGGTCCTGGGGACACGTCCTGCTCCCCTGATCTCCAGCCGCAAAGTGCAGAGAGATGATCTCCGGGGTTTCCCGGTGACATCGGTATGGGCGGGAGAATCGGCGGGAAATTCAAATAATTTTTTATTGGATTCAATACAAAATAGCTGTATTGAGTCTAATGCAAGGACATTTTTATATAATATATATATAATTTTATATGTGTATATTATACAGGCTACTTTTCAGTTATATTACATGTTTAACTATTTTTTTAATTTTTGTTAAACAGATTTTTGTGTTTTTCTATTTAAATTTTTTTAAGAAATGTATTAAATATTGGACATATTTCGGTGAGTTATGCCTAAGATTTATAGCCTACAATGTAAAATAGATTTCGATGCAAAAAAATGTAACGCTTTTTGCATGGAAATTTGGACAGAATTTGAACGCTAGGGGGGTTAAACAAGACATATCACTTTGCCCTGTACACATGTTTTATAGTACAGATTATTCTATATGGATTATGTTTATACTATTTTACATCTCAGTTTGACTGGCCAATCATAATTGTATTGTGAAGTATTCATTTCCAAGGTCAGCAGAAAATTGAGAGGTAAACTTGCTAACTCCTTGATGTCTCTGGAGATTGAAACACATTGGTAACTGTGAATGCTGAGCTATTAAATAGAGTACATTGCCCCTGATTCATCAATGAAATCCGCGCTCGCTGGAAGCGCGAACGTACGCGTGGCCATCGATCGCGGATTACCGCGGTACGGACTCGAGTATGCGCGTACACTCGCCTCACTACCAGCCGGATTCCAGCCTTCACAGTAGGGAGCGCGAATCTGTCAATTAAGGCGATTAGATTTCACCTGCGCGATTAAGGAGGATCTCAAGCTCAATGGTGAGATCATAGCAATTAATTAGCGCGTACCTGCTCTCTGTTCTGTGCTTATTTACAGTCCTTTACAGGTCAATTAGAATTTTTAACATTAGATTTCAGCTGCGCGATTAAGGAGGATCACCTACTCCCCCTCCTTCCTTTCCTCCAGGACTAGCTTTTAACCCTTTCCAACCAACCCCCACCCCTTGCTTCGTGTCTGTCCGTGCCCCCTGTCATGTTGCCTTCCGCATAATTCTTTGCTACAGGCTCTCTCTAGCAGTGACTCATGGAAGGAGGAGGGGTAGCTGCTCTGCATACATAGGCAAGAATTGAGCAGATGGGTGTTGTGCAAAGCTGGAACAACCACTACTGACTGATTTATCCTGCACAGAGGAAGTACATCAGAATTTCAGGATTCACAGGCCGCTGATTTCCACACTGCATATGATTTGTTTGGATCTACATAGCCACAAGTGAGTCCTACAAATGTAATACACCCACAGCATGTCTAGTCTATGTGATTGTGTGTATGTGAATTCCTGGAAAGTGCAGGAATAACAGCTTTCAAATATTTTTGTTTGAAAGCTTGTTATTTTTTACAAAACACTAATGTTTTTGGATGTTTGTTGCTAACCTCTTTGTTATCCTCAAAGCCACATTTATTGCTTACGTGCTGGATATATTTAAAGATAAACTATGTATTCTTAACAAACCTTGAGCTGGCACATTAATGTACAAGGATTGGTATTAGAGCAGCAAAACTTGCTAATGAATAAACTCAGAACTGAACAAACACAAGGCTGGAAAGGTGTGTTATGTCTTTTCTATGCATCGAGAAGAAATTCAATTATATATAAAAAGACTAATAACCAAAGAATGTTGTTTACAATGCTTAGCAACACATTTAGAGAAAAACAATTTCTGTTCATGAAGCTATTATTAATATGGAGCGCTAAAGGAAAACCTGCACCACTGCTTCCAGATGTCCTTTGGAAAGTCACACAATCATCAGGCCTCGCTGTCCTGGGTACACGTGCCAAGTATGCTTACAGACTGAACAAAAAAAGATTCCTACCCTTACAAGGTTTATGTTAAAAGCCATTTAGGAGTGGACTTTTTCCAAATGCTAATAAATCACACAGGTGTTTGGTGTGTGTATATAGCCTTTATATATAGAACACATTGCATAGGGACACTCGCACTCCCTGTGCACCATAAAATGTAATATAAGGTTATATAAGCATCCACACACACTTTAAAACAGTGGTGGGGGGCCTGCTAGACTTGTACCTCTGTTACCTTTGGTTCCTACTCACACAAACACTGTATATTGGTTTATCTTGAGGACCTATTCACACCAGCCCAATGTGCTGCATCTGTTAACGTGTGTTGTGTTATTTCAGCCCCTTGAAAAAATGTAATGCAAGTGCTCTAAGAGGGTGTGTTGGGGTACAAATATGGGCACATCGTTTTATCCCTATGGCTACAACAGTTGGTAAGCCAACGGTTTTTTATTTTTATATTTAAATTTTTAAGTAGTTTATGTGCAACAAATTCAGAAATCTAGCCACTCTTGTGCAACAAATTCAGAAATGTGTCTGCAGGGTTTTTTATTATGGTAGAAGCCAATAAATCTGGTAAAGCTTTTGGATATAGTAAATTCAGCTTTGGATATTAGGTCCGTACCTAGCACCTATGCTGCTGAAGTAGTCCATTACTTATGTGCAGGAGGTGCATTTTGGCCTTTTCACTTTGAATTGAGAGGACCTTGAGCTCATGCTTAGCCCTGTACAGGATGCCGGGATATGCTGGGTATCCTGGCATTTCCTGGGGCTGCATCTCCTGGGCATGCTTCATTCCAGTCTGGCCAATCCATATGCCCAAACACCTAGAAAAAGAGCAGAGAAAGATGGTGGCGTCTGTGACAAAGCTTACACTCTGTCCTTGCTCTTTCACAGAAACCACCATTTTTATCCTGACTGCCTAATACAAAACTGTTAGGAATCAATTACTGCCATAGAAAGACATGGACCTGGAAGAATGTTTAAGAGAATGTCTGATTCCCTGTTTTATAAATAGAGCTGGAGCACATATGGATTTTATTTTTAGACCTAAAAAAATCAAGCACAATAAAATCACATTAGGTCCAATAAATTTATTTTTTAAGATACTTTAAAAAGAACAGCCATGTGTCCTAATACATATTCAGTTCACAGGTCGCATATACTGTTCACACTTATTCAATTATATTATTCAACCTCCTACAGCTGTGTGAGTTTCAAACTAGTAGTCATATTAAACAACATTTTCTTGAAATGATATTTGCAGCTAGTTTCCCATTAATAATTGAGTAGATGGAACAGAAAATGATCCTTCCTTTAAAGGAGTCTTGACGTGTTTCATGAATAATTAGGTGCATTTCTTCAGGAAAGAGGAGGTAACACTGGACAATGATCAATATTGATCAATTTTTGAATGTTCATATATAGACACAGACTACATGGAGCCATATGTTGTGCAGACCAGGAGAGATAGGACCACAGAATGGAATGAGAGATGGTAACACATAGGGATTTGCCATGTTAACTGGAGGGAGTGTTGTACTGTATATTGAAAGAGTCTAAACTTTCTATACCACTACCTTTTTTTCATGAATAATAGAAAGCTAACCTAACATTGAAAAATTACATTAGGTGATCATGTATTTATTTCTTTATTCACTGGATATCACTACACCAAGTTAAAACCTTAAAATTTTGACCACATGCTATGTTTTATCTAATACATGTCTTTGTAAATGACCTAAATGAAGATGGTGACTGTCTTTTCTATTTATTTATTTTCAGATCAGAAGTATGATGTCATCAATGTGGTTTGCCCTCTTATTTCTTGGCATTCTTGGCAGCTTTTCTATAATTGAATGTCAGAACTTCAACACATTTAAGGAAAAGCATATTATACAAGATGAAGAGAAAATAAACTGCAATCTCACTATTAGTGATCGGAAGCTCAATAGGAATGCATGTAGATATCACAATACTTTTATCCATGATACCAATGCAAGAAAATTGCGAGACATGTGCTCACCATATGTGGCTTCTACAAATGTTGCCAGCCGAGGATCCTTAAAGCTGACTGATTGCAAGCTGCAAAAATCTTCAGATTCTACAAATTGTGCCTACAACCAGAAGGGACTGGCTGGAATAGTGTATGTAACCTGCGAGAATCGTGTTCCAGTTCACTTTGTTAAGTTCCAGGAAAACTCCAGTCCTTCTTGGACTGTATGCGTTTGGAAACTGGCCCTTTTCTTCCTTCTTAAAGAACTGCTGCTAACTTATATTTGATTGAATAGTATTAACATGGAATCAATACAATCTTTTAAAACCCTTATAATATACATAAAGGACCTGATTTAATACATTTCTCCAAGAATGGAGAAGATAGACTATCATGGGTGATCCAGCAAACCTGGAATGAATTTGATGCTGGATTGAAAACATTTGTCAACTAATAGTAAATATTTTTAGGAAATCGTTTCCAGGTCTGCTGGATCACCCAGGTTCTTTCATGATAGTCTATCTTCTCCAGTCTTGGGGAGCTTTATTAAATCAGGATCTATTTGTTCTTTTATAACGTGATGACAGGTTGTAAATTCTATACATTATCCTTGGGATCATGGTTTATTTAAAAAAAAAAAAAAATCTGTTGACATTATATTGCCAACAACTGCCAGGTGCTTACATTTTAGGTACATCATTCAATTTAATCTCCCAATAAAAAAAATAATTTTTATTTTATTTATTGTATCTGTTTACTGTTTTTTAAGGTACTAACCTACCCAGGCAGCATTCTAATAGCCAGACCACCTTCCTCCCAAACTGGTCCCTGCAATCAACAATACTAATGCTCCGGAGTGGGTCTGTTGAAACTGGCACTCCAGCATGCTGCTAGCCCAAGGCATCTAAGTACTATTTAATGCCAACACATTAACAAATAAGTAGACAAGGCATCAACTGGAAATTAATCAGCATTATAACACTTCTCTTACAAAGCGAGTCTGCAATCAGACAAAAAATGTCTACTGTTATGATAGCCTATGTAGTGAACCAATATTTGTTTTTACAGGTTCACTCTAACACTTTAGGCTTGTCTGCAATTCATTTTCTTCTTTATATTTATTGAAAATATATAAAATTTTGGTTTACAATATCACAACCTACAAGAGGAATAGTGCATGGAATATAACGTAACTATATACAGTGTAAGAAACTATATTTTGTGGTGCTCAAAAAACTGCTTTTACGCTTTCTTTCTAATAAATTTATTGTTGGCATGAC
Organism: Pyxicephalus adspersus; assembly: GCF_032062135.1. Lineage (NCBI taxonomy): Eukaryota > Metazoa > Chordata > Amphibia > Anura > Pyxicephalidae > Pyxicephalus > Pyxicephalus adspersus. The sequence goes on along the minus strand of NC_092863.1, from coordinate 33,629,107 downwards.
TTTGCATTGTATACAATAAACATTCTGTTTGAAATAATTAGAGAGACTGAAACATTTCTACATTTAGGCTCAATGGTATTACCAAGTACAGTACAGAATATTTTCTTTTCATTTGTATATTAATTATGTTTACAAATATATATATATATATATATATATATATATATATATATATCCTCAGTAACAAAGTAACAAGCCTATACCACCTGTCCTTATGTGACCTGAGGTGGATTGATGACCCTTTTCTCACATAATAGCAAATGGGGGACTACAGATTCCATATTCTGGAGACCAGATATCTTGTCACATTTACCCTAAAAAAACTCAGTACTTCAGTACTGGGGAAAACAGTAAAAAACACAGGTGGGAAATAAAAGTATGCATTTTTTTAATATACAGCATTTAGGGTATATTGGAAGGGTGGTGTTAAGTGTGAGTATCAAAACCCAGTACTACCTAAATACTCCAAAATCTCCAGTATGGGTATGTGGAGTCCCCATGATCCTGCCAGAAAGATGCTGACACTCTGTAGTGCAGACACAGGGGTAAGGTATATATATATTTATATATATATATTTATATATATATATATATATATATATATATATATATATATGAAGCCAAAGACAGCCAAGTAACAAGTGGCTGGATATAGCAACTCTATAGTGCAAGTTTCCTTTAAAATAGGCTTTTGAAATGTTTTTAGTGAGGTGACCTCATTTTAAATAGAACTATGTATGCCTATTTTCAATATTCTTTTATATCCTCTTATTTTCATCAGTATATTAGTGTGTTTGGAGTCTGTACCCTGAATATGACCTGTTTATCACCCATCTATGTATAAATTATCCAGCCTATATGTTTTTTTTCTGTTTCTTGTATCTCCTATAAAGGGGGTGCATTTTACATCTAAACACATTGGGAGTATCTTTTATACTTTTATACTCAAATAAAATCTAAATTGAGAATGAATCTGCTTTCTGATACCTCATCTCTTTGCATTAAACTACAAACACTTACCATGCCTCCTTTTAATCCTAGCATTCAGTAAATGACCTGTCCTTCATCAGATCATTTACTGAGAAAGTGGTAGCCGTGGGATGAAGTGCAGTTGTTTGAGTCCAACAAGGCTGGATAGGACTGAACTATAAAAAGGGTCCATGTTCTCTATTGCTTTTAAATTCTGCAGACAATTGCTGGAACTTGCAAACGTGGACAGGTACTAAATTGGCTATGGGAGGGAGATGACAGTTTTGGGGTATCCAATTGGTTATTCACCTGTAACTGAAATTTAACTTTTGGGTGTATTATATGCTTTTTTTTAAGTGTGTATCTTTAGAAACTATAGGTACATCGGTGTTCACTCGAATAATGAACACATAATACACAGAAAGAGAAGTTCCTGTCTTCACTGAATCTCTTCAATGAGGCCACACACAAAAATACCTTTATGCCAATACTTTGGGAACATGTATCACCACATTTATCTTTATCTTCTTGGATTCCTGATTTCATTCCCCTTACTGACAATATACAGGACCTTTCATTGAATTCCTAGCTCCCCTATCTTCTTCCCAGCTTCCTCCACTAAAACATGAATCTGTGTTGTTTTCTTGGACCCTGAACTTTGTTCTTTCTTCTTTCCTCCAGTTGAGTTATTTGACATTGAAGTTTTGGCTATGATTTATTATAAATATAATGGTATAATTTTGCACACACATTTTCAGCATCAATGGCATTTAACACATGTGTAATACACTCATTACTTCCAAAAAAGTAAAAGTCACTAAACCCAAAACTTGACCTCTAACCTTATCCCTATTTTAGTCTGATACATTTTATAAGCATAGAGTGTGCATGTCCCCCTATTAATAACTTGTAATGCTGTGCTCCCTTTACTTGCCCCTCTTTTTCCTGGCATTGTTTCTATGGGATGGCTGACAACACTACATGATCACTGTTGAAATTACAGCAAGGTTATCACTTCTTCCATGCAATATGATATCATAATGTTGGAAAATGTTGTACTAAAGGGGACAAAAGCAGCTCAAGCAAAAAGAAAAGCTACCATAAAAAGAAACAGCAATAAAAATATTTTAACTGTCTATTTTAAAATGAATGGTTTTGCTATAAATGCAGTATGAATGCTCTGAATGCAGTATAAATGCAGCTGCCTGGTGTATAGACATCCACATAATGCTATTTCTTTTAATAATTAGTAAGACGTACTGCATGCATTATTACATGATAAAAGGGTAGTAATAATAGCAATGGCAACAAGCAAAGCAACAAAATAAATATTTGTAAAAAAAAAATTGCATTACAAATATGAAAAAGGAAAGGATATCTTTACCATACATATATATGCAGTACAGTATGAGCTGCAATGTTTTCCTTTGGGTCTCCTTAAAATACCTTACTGCAGGCACATTTTTCTTTTCACCTCACTGCATTGCAGAGCAGTATTAAAAACAGCTTACAAATACATTTTTTTTGACTGTCCCTGCATTCACCTACAGTACAAAAGAAAACCTGCAATATACCACAATCAGAGCCTGGGGCATGAAAAATGGGGGATTGCAGGGGCCTTATGATCACTTATCTTAGAGATATATATTGGTAAAATATCCTTTGATAGATATATATTGATTTCCTTACAGCACACAGTAAAATCAGTAATCTACATGATCCTTTGTTTCTCACAAAGGACGAACTACTACTGGAAAATGACTTCTGCAGGGCAAATACAGAAAGGATAGGACTAGAGTGGACCAGTGTCTCAGACAAGTCTAAGGGAATGGAAAAGCAGTTGAAGTCTGCACATGTAATGCATTCTGAATGACTTTTGAAGTGCCCTAAATTATTCTCACAAACATGTTGCATCTGTGCCTTGAATGTCCATTCATACAGGCCTATAGGTTTTTGCATCTTTGGCTTGATGCTTGCATCCAAATGACTGTTAGAGAATGTCCAGGAACATGAATGCATTATAAGTTATCTATGTAGTTTGAGAAGTATCTCTAACTAATATATATATATATATATATATATATATATATATATATATATATATATATTACACACTTTACAAAAGCCATTGTCATATCACTAACTGTTCCTAAAAGTAGCTCACAATCTATTGTCCCTGCCATTGTCATATGTCATTAACAAAGACCAGTTTTGAAGGGAAGCCAATTACCTTAACTGCATGTTTTGTGGTTCTGGTAATTGACTTCCCCCCAGTTACCCTAACTGTGGCTTCTATGTTTTCCCCACAAACATGGAGGACAAGCTCTTAGCAGATAGTGTCCTGGCTGAGATTCCAACCTGGGACTTTTCTGGCACCCCATGGGCATTACAATTTGGCAATGTCTACTTTTGTAGATGTCTAAAGTTTTACTATAAACTCACAAAACAGCAGAAACTTCCAGGGAGTACAATAAATGAATGAAAAGTGTCTGTTAGTTCAGAATCTTTCTTAGTTACAGTAACCAAAGAGTTGGAGTCGTTGGCAGTGGAAACCATAATCTGAATCATAGCTTACTTACCATCTATCTTTTACCTTGACAAGGAGATACTAAAAAAGCAAACAGACATGGCCCTACCCTACACATCACCTAACAGTAAAATCTTGTTCCTCTGTACAGTCTTGCTTGCATTCATACGAGCCCCCAAATCATTGCATTTACTATTAAGATGGAGAATCCCATCCCATCTAACTTTACAAAGCCTGATTTCAAACTTCAGGTGTGGCAATGGTCATTTAATATAATGAAGGTATTTGTAATTATACATTATTATTGTATTAATAAATAAAAGAGGGTGTAGCTATAAAGCAGTGAAGCCGACATTCACCAAATAATCTTTGGTGAAGCAGCTTTCGCTCATGAATTTTGTATTGACATGATTGATTTTCCAGGATGTTTGATGAATGTCAGATGTTCTGCTTTATAAACAGAATCCATTGCATGTTTTCACCCAACATTTGATCATAATTTACACAATGGTTACACTGGATTTCATTAGCAAATGTGTGAATTATCTTTTACTGACAATTCATACATTTTTCTAATCTAATTTAATGTGTACATTTTGGGTACAATTTGGGGGACAGTGCAGATTGTAGAAATGGAGAGAAGTCTTCAGATCATTCCATGCAATATTTTAAGGGAGTGTAGTAAATGATTACAAACACTAGATGTCAGTATAGCAATGTAATGAAAACATTCATTCAATGTTATAGATCAGCACTGACAAGCTTGGCTATATACAAGGGATCCAAGCACCTTTGTCCCTCTTTTTCTTCTTCAGTCCTTCTTTTTGGATTGATATATTCACCTCCAGAATAAAATGTATTATTTACCTATTAAGAAGCATCATTTCACATGCACCTCTCATTCGGCCCCTAAATCATTCCATTTGTTGTTTTAAAAGCCCATATAAGCAAATTTAGGTATTTAAAAAAGTGGTTGGTTTAACCAATTATTTTTATTTTACATTTTTTCATGCTCTGCAAAATGGGTGTGTCACTTAGTGTCCTCCTTTCCAAAAGTTGGAAGATATGGCTTACCAGTTATACTGACATGGAATTAGATATACTATTTCATGTTAGGTGTATGCATGCAGTGTAATGTGTCAGTGTGACATCACAGTGTACAGTCTGATCACTAGGAGACTGAGGAAATGATTCCTCCTGCTTGCAGCAGACTAAAGAGATCATCTCAACCCAGGCAGAGTTATTTGAATAGAACATGATAGCTATGTTTAAAAGGATTTGTGCACCCAAACTAAAATTTTCAATAAATATAGGCAAAAAAGATTACAAGGAGTAATCATACCTTCTAAGATCAACTGCTGCCTTGCATGTCTACTTCCATATTCCAACTCAAGTCCTCTTCAAGCCACTCTGGACTCTCAGGGAAATGTTACACTTAGCAGCACAAGTTGTTGTTCTTTGCATTAGTCAGGGCTGTTCGATAGGTAAAGTTTTATTACAACACCTTAAGTTTTAGACTTATGTATACATGGTAAGGGGCTGAATATTAGAAAAGCCCTGGAATAAGACTATTGTCTTGACTTGAAACATTTAAATGTAAGCTTCAAGCAAGTGCATTGTGTGTTCTATTGGACAGCATGCCAGCATTAGCACCTGCCTGTGATGTACACTGATCCAACCATCCTAGCTGGTTTTTCCAGATGCCTCAGATGGGTGGTGGAGCTTGGCACTAAAACAGTCAATACAATACTTGCAGGAAGTAGCTTGCAGAATTTTACTTTTTAAGCATTGTCAGTGTCACCTATAATGCCTGAATGCTGATAAAGAGAACACCACCACAGACATTTATTTAAAAACTGATATTTCTTGTTGTGTTCTGAAATCCCAGCCTCACCCATTTACCAAGGCCAGAATGCTTTCCTGTCTTTGTTAGATTTTATTAGCATGACCTAATGTATATATACCTTTTGTCTGTCTACTTAGACAACTGGCATTTAAAGTTTTCAATTACAGCAAAACCTAAAATCCTAAAATGAGCATTATTAAGTTGGAAATATACTAACAATTCTCAATATATATTTATTATAGTGGATTGTAATAGTTCTTAGATGGAAGGAGCAGTAGAAAGAGCTTGGTTCCTGTAATAATACTATTATTATAAACTACTATATTGTGCCTAAATTGGAACTATAGTTCCTAAAAAAAATGTGATCAGGCAGGAACATTATTCAGAAAGGTGATGTCCCTTCTGAGATATAATAATATGGATGAGATGCAAAGCCAGTAATCTGCTGAGAATCCCCCAGGGCTTTTGGGAGGTAATAAATGGAGTTGTATCAGCCATTTAAGATGGTCAAAGATCAGGAACCAGGAAGAGGAGAAGAAAGGGTGATAGGTGAGTATATTTAAAAAATTGCAATTAGACCGGAAATAGTATTTGCTTGCAGAAGGGACAGGTGGGGTCCTTTGACCTGCCTGGTTACAAGTGTATTAGTATGGTTCCACTTTAAAGAACATTTTTTTTCCAGGTATATAACTTTTGAATACCTTATAAATGTTTTCCATTATGTTCATTTAACATGCTACATTTTCATCTCACTATATCACCTTTAAAGCCTTGTTGGTAGAAAGCAGTAATTGGTTCATCTGCATTTGTTGTGTATGGGCACATTTACTGTATATGTTAACCTACATTGTTCAGTGCGGTACCCCCTGATTGTTTAAACCATTTTATATCTCTAATAACTCAGGTTACACAAATAAATTATTCAACAGGGTATTGTTTAAAATGTAAGGAACAGTCTGATGCCAAGCAGTGACCTTCACTACCCTAGTGTGCTAGATAAACAAGAGACTGATAGATCATAATGAGGTTTTCAGATGTTTTCCACTTAAAGCAGAAGTAAACAAAAAAAATCCCTTCACTTTTACTTTCACAGATCCGTCAATCCCTTCGGAGGTTTTCTGGATTGTGTCCTTTGTCGCCCTGAAATCCTCCTTCGTCCCAGCGCGGAGGAAGTCACCATCTTCTTTGCCCTTTTACCACCTTCTTCGTAGATGACGTAGGTGGGTGACGTAGCCTGCAGTAGATGGGGAAAAAAAGAGTGCCGATCTCACTGCGCATGGGTGTGATTGGCATTTTTTTTCCACATTAAAGAAAAAGCTCCTGATAAATTTGCCCTGACTACTCCTGCATCATTGCTTATCTGTTTCCTATTTACTCCGCTCCTACCTGATTTTATTGCGCCCAATGGTTCAACCATGGCAAGATAACTGACTCTTTCAATTTCATCATATTGTGAACCACTCTACCAGACACATAATGTCATTTCAGGAGCTGAGAGACAAGTTTAGGATTCCTCATACTTGCTTCTATGGGTACCTTCAAATACAGCATTATGCCCATTCCATTGCTAAAAATATGCCATTTACAGAATTTGAGAAACTGTGTGCAGGCGGACCTTCTCAGAGGGGGCTAATTTCTGAAATATACTTGATATTGAATACTGAACCAGCATGCCCCTTTGTCAAACATAGTTATATGCTTAAATGGGAAGGTACCCTAGGTAGAGAACTACCTCTTAAAACCTGGAGAATCATTTGGGACAGTGCCCGCAAGAGCACAATTTGCACTAAATTTGAGGAAAATGCATACAAAATGCGGCGGTATCTTACTCCAAAATAAATTACATGCGATTTTCCCGAATATCAGCAGTATGTGTTGGAGAACTGGTACAGAGATTGGCACGCTATACCATTTTCTGGTTATGTTCGCTCATAGGGCCCTATTGGGCCCTTCTTTCAACACCCTTCCTTCTGAGATACTGGAAATTCCTGTTTCACTTGATGCAGTTACTCATCTGATGGGCCTACCTATGTCTAATCTCACTAAGTTGAACAGAAAACTAGCGTGTCACATACTCACTGCAGCCAGGTGCCTTATTGCTAGACACTGGAGATTCACCTCACCTCCCAGCTTCGTGGACCTATATGCTAGGATAAAAGAAGTTCAACTTAAGCAACATCTTAGGGCTAGGATTTATGATTGATATGAAAAATCCACAGCAATTTGGACCCCATGGGATATCTTTTTTCAGCTACTAATATGTTCCACCATGCGAATGATAATTTTCAGCTAGGCCTTTCTAATAAATTTTCTTCCATTATATTCTCGGAAGTCGGGGACTCCCTCTAATTAATTACCATATATTTACCTTCTGTTCTCCATCCTCCTTGTATCCTCTCCTTTTTTCCCTATCTTTCCTTTTCTTCTCTTTCTTCTTTTTCTGATTCACCAAAAAATCATATGTTTAGTTTACTGTTTTATTAAATTTGTTTATTGCAAGATGTGGTTTACAGAATAAGCTTCTTGAAAGAAATTATTTTTTTTTTTTACACCTTGACCAGAAAGACTGTATTGTATTATATTATTATTCTGTGCTACGCTGTAATTCTTGCAAGAGTTTTATATATGCTACCTTTTCCTTGTTATTGTTTTATTGTTAAATTCTTACTGTGTGTTTCTTGGATGTCTTCTTATACCTTTTCTTTTATGTTTGTTGTTTTGTTTATTATTTGAAAACCTAAAAAAGTACAATTTTTCAAAGAAAAAGCTCCTGAAGAAAAATGAACAGTCGGAAGCCTCCTGGGATATGTGGCATATGTACCCTGGAGGCTCAGCATTCCCATTCTGTTTAGGTCTGTTTTAAAGTTGGAAAAGATTAAACATTTCTACTTCTGTTCCTATAGTTGATCTCAGTGCTCATGATCTCTTAATACCATTATTATGTACCTGCTCTACCACACTGCACAGGCGTTTAAAAAAACAGATACATTTTTTTCCTGCTAAGATTCCATTAAAATTAAATTTATCTATGGCATTAAATGGCATCTATGGGCCCGATTTGGTAAACCTCTCTGAGGCATGAGAAGATACACTTTCATCAGTGAAACTGGGTGATACAAGAAACCTGGAATGGATCTGGTCCAGTATTCAAAATAGTTGCTAGCAAATAGAAAATTACTTTGAAGAAATCTATTCTAGGTTTGCTGGTTCACCCAGTTTCACTGATAAAGGCGTATCCTTTCTAGCCTTGGAGAGGTTTAATAAATCAGACTCAATGTATCTATGAATGCAGGAAATAATGCATATATAGAGTAAATATAAAGAGAGCCTAGGTGCTTGCAAAAGTCTCTTTAAAACTCTTAGGTACATACAGGCCGTGGTGGGCTGACTTCACAGGAATGACTATTCTATTATTTATACAACTCTATCCTCAGGTGTGTTGATCTTACTATGGCTATTTCTTCCTTCTACTAGCCAATTACAAGAAAATGTGGTGACATGAAAGTCAGCAGGTACTTTGTGGAAGAATGAGTTTCTTATGACGGTATGACATCTTTGTGTGAGCTGCACAACTTTTATTAACAACACATCACAATAAAACAGCAAGTTCTTGTTTTGAAAGAGATTCTTTACCATATTGTATATGAGGCGTGTGGACAAGAAAGGATGGAGATTTGTAGTTTTCTACAGTTCTAAGAACAACCAACCCAAACTCAGTGCTGTGGTATTTTTCTTATATGAAACAGAAAAAGTAATAATAAGCACTGGGTGTGTATTCTGTCAACACCCAACTGAAAAAATGCATGCAATTACATGAATATTTAAAAGTGTATTTTTACACCAGAAATTAGTCAGCTGAAAATGCAGGTTTAAAGATTAAATATTCTCATTTTTTTTTTTTTGTAACTTTTATTATTAATGATTAGTAATCACTATTAAAATAGAAGATGAATTGCCTTTTAAATACTAGTAAACTTAGTAAACTTTTATTTAGTTATTAGTTACCTTTATAGCTATGCACCCAGGAGAGGTTTCAGGTAAAATCTCTTGGTCTTTGCAGGCCTTTGAAAAACTGATTTTTTCACAGGAGATTTTCTGACTTATATCCAGGTGTGAAAAATACCTGAAAATGCACAGGTGTTGTTTCTTCTGCAAACAAACACAACTTCATGCGAGTTACATTATCCCAGCCCAGCCAATTATGTATGATGGATGGATAGATGGATGGAAACAACCAAGAGAAGAAGGAAGAAGATGGCGGTGCCAACAACACAATGAGGACAGGTGTAAAAAGCGTTCAGTTTTTGTTTTGCTATTTTTACAACACTAGTCTGAACCTAGCCGAAGTAGCAGCCAATCAAAATAACATTTTCTGGTCAAACTAGTAGAAGTTTCATCATGGTTGTTATCTAAACATTTTGCCCTTAGTGCTTTGCAACTGGCATTTTTATTTTATTAAATAATATGTAATACAATTGATAACACTTTTAGGAACTGATAAAGGAAGTCAAAAGAAGGTTTTCTTGACCTCAGATGATAATGAACTTCTTTATAGATACCACCATATAACAACCAACAGGCCTGATGGTTAATGACCTCTGTGTTAGTGGTGTCCCTGCTGATGTTGAAGTTTGTTTTCTCACTGCTGCAGCTGCTAATTTTTATCTGCTCATCCATTAATTCCAACAAGGAACAGAGAAGCATATGTTGCATTCAGCTAATGAAACTGTAATGCTGGCTTGATTGCCACCCTCAACCCGCAGCTCCATGTTACTGAGTACTGAATAAAATACATATACCCTGTTATATGCAAAGTATTACAGATTATTCCTGTGATTTTAAGGAAAGTTCAATAATCAGGATTTTTGGAGTACTGATCTGAACTGAGTACACTTCCCCACATTATGCTTGCAGCTTTCTGTCCGGTAGTAACCTCTGTGATGTGTGGCCCCAGGACAGGATGTGTTCATCAAGTGATCTGAGTGGAAGTGGGTTTTATTTTAAATTTAACCCTGCAGGTCCCAAATCTGTGTAACAATAATATCTGTAACTGGGGGTCATTTATACTGTATATATTGATAATATGTGCACAAGACATTGATTAAAAGTTACTTTTGTTGGTATAAAAAGATTTTTGATGGGCTTTTTCTTTTATTCTCTTTCCTGAACCCATGTTCTCAACTGATGTTTATTTTGCTCTACACAAAAGGTGTAAGGAACAAATGAAGGGACCCAGAAAGTAAAAGTTTTTCATTTTATCATTCCCCATATTTCTTGTGTGATATGTGTGATAAATTTGTCATTCTTTGTTAACAATGTGGCTTTATTTGGGGTTTACAAAACAACAAAAAAGAGCCTGTGCACAATAGTATAGCAGGAAAAGCTGGAAAAGGGAAATATAGGACTAGGCAAAGGATTAGGATGAACGGCTGAAAAAAGTTATATTTTTTAATGCCCAGAATTTGATATAAAATCCAGATTTCCTTAACATTTGCCACAAACAGATATACAATTCCTTGTTAAGAAATAATCACTAACTAATTTGAGGAATGTAAATAAGTATTATTGCTGAAATACTGTAGATAAAATGAGCTTATCATGTCTCCTGTATACAAAAGATAACAATAAATGACCTTAGCAAACTTTTGCACAAGAGAAAATTCACACCATTCAAGGGAAAGTTTTAATATTGCACACACAATTACTGATACCAAGTTTTACCATGATTGACACTCCCCATCACTTGGTTTGTCTGAAGTTCTGGGTAAGCTCCATGTCAGCCTGTTTTGTATGGTAAAGTGTATGTGAAGGCAATTTTACGGCTTTGAAAGGAAGGGGGGAAGGATTAGACTCTATTTAAAAAAATGGGCAGCACAGCATTGATCTTACCAAAACACATTTTACATTTCCTGAGGAGCTGGAGCAGCAGTGCCTTAGATCTCATACAGCACATATACAGTTATGAGACTGTAGCATTTGGAATGCTTGGGGACCCTCGCATGCCAAATAATTTATAGTGCTATTTTTAAGACAAAATGTGAATTTTTAGGCCACTGATTATTCACCATTAACTGGTCCCTATAAGTCAACAAATCTTTTTGAGTACAGGTCCACATTAAGGGACACATTCACATTTTACCTAAAACATACCAGCTCCCAGCACTCCAAATCATTTTTTTTAATCTGTTTATCCCAGAAAAGCCCTTAACGTAAATGTTTCATTTCACCCAGAACTAGACAGATGAGAGGTCAGTTTGACATGCCAAAGAAACCCTAATAACTTTTGGAGGAACCTTAGGGTTCCACACAGCCCTTGTTAAGAATGGCTGCTCCAAAACAAAAGCCCACTGCGGCATTACTAACATACATTTCTATGACAGCAGTGTTATTTTTTGATCATTAAATCTTTAGACTTGACATCATTTCTGACACTGCTTGCTTCTATGCAGCAACTCCCCAAAGACTTGAATTGGGCCCTTCTAGAGACTCAATAGGCACTGCCCCATTTACTACTGAGCAAGCAAGGCCAGTGCCAGAGATGATTGGGCCTGAGGAGGTAAACACAGGAGGCCACCACTGGTGTTTGGTGATTCTCCCAACTTTTTCACAGGGTGTTGAGAATACAGTTAGCCAGGTGTAAGCTCCAGCTAGAAAAAAGACCCATAGCTGGTCTTTCTTACTCTTTATGGTTGAATGAGCAAAATAAATGTACTGTAAGTATATGCTACCAGTGAGCTTTGCTGTAATCAGCTGCTGACCTCTCCTCCACAAAGTATTGTTGACCAACACGTCCTTCTGTAAGAAGACCACTTTCATACACAGTTTACACATCGGATGTAAAATATAACAATGACAGGTATTGACAAAAAAGCCCAGTTTCACACGACATTTTCTCTAGTGTTAAATGCTATATTTATACACCCACGTGAGAAATTTCCATTCATTACCAAGTGTTAGGGATTTTTGGGCTGAAAGTAAACACAGACTGCAGCATTTTGTCACTATAAAACATCCATAAATATTTGTAAAGCACCTACAAATATTTGTAAATGCCAACAAATGCATATAAATGTTCATAAGACCAAAGGGATGTTTAGTGCTGTTTCTGGTAGGTCTATGGGTGCTATACCCTTTTCTCTGCCATATGGCCTGGTTTAAAATGCTTGCATGAATGCTGAAACATACAATTGCTGAATGGGTGTTTTTTAACAACCAAAAACAATTGCAGCCCCTATTCCAATCCTTTTCTAGATCACCTTCAAAAGCAAATGTGCAGCCTAAAACCAGTTGTGTTTTAATACATTTGAAGCCGCTGGTAAAAACCATCCTGGAAAAGCAGTACCTGACACACATTCATTCATTTTTATGCAGTGCCAGCCCTGCTGTTCACACAATGATCTGCAATATTCAGAGCACGAAAGAGGTTGTGTCTCATCTGAGTCATGGATAAGGCTGGCAGCCATGGGTTGTATAGCACAGCAGTACATCCATCTTGAGCAGAGCTGTGTCACCACTGGCATGTATGGGTTTTTATAGTGTATGAAATGCAGATTGAGAAATTCTGCTTTAGACAGCAAAGACAAATACAGTAGTTGGGAAATGTCCTGGAATTCAGACTGTAAGTTGAATTGTTGTTCCAGGGAAATTGCTGAGTGGTACAATTTATCTTTTTGTTAGAAGCGTTATGTCTGGATTCTGGAAATTCAAAAAGTTAGAAGGAAAGTTGTCACTGGAGCAGGTATACCGTGATTTAACCTTACCTGTAACATTTTGGATTTCTTACCACTTTCTGACTTGAGGACAATATTTATCAGGAAAATGGCGAGGGGGGAATCTCCCCAGTAGATGCACAGAGATCATTGCAGACATGACAGGGGTTGTGATCCCTCCATACTCCAAATCTAAATGATGATTATTGGTATATTTTTGTATAAAGCACCAATATATACCACAGCACTGTACTTTAAATAGGGGCAGCAGGAAGATGGACAAACTATGACAGGAGGAGGGGAAGAAGACCCAGACCAACAGAGCTTGCACTCCTAAACATTTTAAAGACTATACAAGTTTTCCATTGATTAGACAAAATCATTGAATTGATCAAAAATCCATTAAAATAAGGAAATTTACATCGATATTACTTTTTGTGCCATGTTTATTATTTTAATGGTATACAATGCTAAAAATACAATACATATCTATTATCAAACAAGAGAATAGAACATGAAATACTTGGAGTTGATTGGAAGGATCTCAATAAATCGATTGTATTTAGGGTTGATATTGATCATAATATTGATCCAAAAATAGTATATAGAGAAAATTGCATAGTGTATCACATGGCTAATGGTTTATGCCATCCCTGTTACAGAAAATCTGCTGTGTGGCAGCTCACAATAAAAGTACTGCCATACAAACATAAAGATCTGTTTCCTGAGCAGTGAGCAGTACAATTAGAAATAGTTCATGTAGCCTTAGCCTCAGGCCCAGTACATCAGATAATAAATGTCTGAGACAGACGGTTGTGTCTCAGGTAAAAATCTGACATGTTTACCATGACCACTGTGCTTTTCAATGGAGAAGAACACAGCAGGGTGCTTCTCGCTTGTCCTCCCCCCTCCGCTTTCCATAGAACAGAATGGCTCTGTGTGTACATTGCTTGTTCCTTCATCTGTCACTGGGAATATTACTGAAAGATCATTTCCAGAGACAATCCTATGACTTCAGTTGGATGTCTGTATGAGGGTTTAGGCCTGGTACACAAACAGCAAGTTTTGTGCTCCATCAATATCCCAATTAAAGTCCCAAAACACTTTTCCCCATATACAAGATTATGTCTTTGCAATCCTTCATCATTGATGGCAATTGGAATTGTTTAGACAACTTATGAACTTTCCATCTCCATTTAACAGCACCTTTGATCTATTCCACTAATAAGAACTCTAAAAATTACTCTCCCTTTAAAATCCTCTCTCTATATTAGAGGACTGCTGAATTCTCTTCAGGTTCCCATTGGATCATTGTATTGTATTGGAAGTGAATATCCTTCCCTGTGTAGTGGCCCTTAGAGATCTCTGCTGAGTGGGACTTGTCAGAGTATATCATGTCATAGGCAGATAGAGAGAGTCAGGTGTTGTGTATTATAAATGGTGACCTTTTTATTGTGATTGCTGGGATGACATGTAAATGTGAACTCCCAATTCAGTTCCCAGCCATGGAGGCTGATCTAGAGGACGTGTCGTATGGGATACAACAATTGGTTGGTTTATCTTTTACTGAGATATAATCCCCCATGGCAAGCTGACCATACACTAGGCCAGTGATCCTCAGCCAGGGTTCTTCCAGTGATTGCTAGGGGTTCCTTGAGTAATGAGCAATGTGTGACCCTCGGGTCAGTTACCACAGACACCAATACGTTTTTGGCTGTCTGTAATGGTGACATTCTTCCCACTGACCACCACACTAATGTACTGGGAGCTGTGGATATATTAAGTATAGTAGGGGTTCACTGAGGATCTGAAAGTTATTTTAAGGGTTCCCCCATGTTAGAAAGGTTGATATTCACTCCTCTATACAATGTGATCATACAATCTCCTTTAAATCTATGCAATGTAAGGCCTGGCAGCACTGCATACAAATACCATGGATTGTTTAGGTTTGTCCCATATAGATTGTACAATCAAATTGTGATTTGTATGGCGGTCATAGATAAAGCGATATAATCACTGAATCAATCAATGAGAATAAAATGATTAAAAAAGAATGAATAAGTACAGTGTTTACATATGTTTAGTTTAGGGAGCTCCCGATTGGTTCCTACAGTTGTGGCGGAGTTTTACCAATTGATTAATTGAATGATTATGTATGAGGGGGTTACGACTGATAATATCATTTTTATGTATTCATTGCTGTATGTGTTGCATGCTTTGATATTTTCTTTGATGATGATTCTTCATGGGTCATGTGACACTACCGCTAGCCATATCGAAAGACATTGCATTAGGCCGGTTTATGACCGCTAGCGCCAGGGTTTGCAATGTCGCTGACGATTCCATAGAGACTGGTAGGGCGCCTGCGATAAAAACGCTCGTGTCGCCTGGCCCCCTAGTAGAAGCAGGAATATCCTGCACTGCAGCCACATACACTCCCACTGGTCACATTACACCTAATCACTAATTCATGACTAGAAGGGAGGTTTCCTGCCACAATCTGGCTCATCTGGTCGGTTTTGTCCTGTGGGAGCAGAGCGGCACAAGCAGGGTTAATGTGAGGCGGCCCTAGGCTCCTCCCCCTTCCTCAGAGTCACAGCAATCCCTGGCCGGGCCCAGCTCAGTCCTGTACCGCAGCCTGCCAGACATGAGTGCGGACGATGCTGCCCGGGACAGCGACCCGGGACAAGATGGGGACGTCGGGGTCGCCCCTTTTAACCCCTTCCTGCACGAATTCCACCCGGAAGGCTTCTGGCAGAAATTGAGGGTAAGATAGAATAAAGCTGAAAAGCTCCTGGGAAAGGTCTGTGTAATATGGGCTGCTGGTGTGCAGAACCCCCTCATGGATGGGCATTATAGCTGGGCACTGCCATGGGGGGGGGGGGGACTGGTAAAGTTCTGCAGTGGGTGGGAGGCAGAATGGTGCGCAGGGAGAGCAGCATTGCAGGGAAGGGGGCACATTGTGCAGCATGGCAAGACTGCTGGCCCACTGCCCTCCATAGATGTGTATGGGGGAGGATACAAATGCCTGGGGCCAAACCACCCTGTAATGTACACCTTGAATGTATCTAGCTTTATTACTGCCTTCTATAAAAACTCGGGGGTACAGGGGTATTTACTGTCTGATATCTCATTTCTAGCAATCCTAAAATAAGAAGTGATTTACCAAAAATGCCTTGCCACTTCATCCACTACCTACCGATATTCACCTACCTCCACCTGCTGCTTACTATTCCTAATGTTGTGTCACAATGCCCACTACCTGCCCATGCCCACCTCTGCCTGGGGCCCCTACCTTTAATGCCATGCCGCTCTACCAGCCTATACTGCCCACCTTGTAGGTATGACCAACATTTCCATCTACCCACCTCTACCCAGTCCTTGTCACCATTTGCCCGCACCTATAATCTGCACTGCTACCCTATTACCTGCCTATGCCCACTCACCTCACCATTCACGCTGATTTACCCACAAGGGCCTAAAATCATATTTATATCTGCACACACAAGCAATGTATCACCCCGGTGTAAAAAGCAATAATTACGTAATTGTGAGATCCAGGCCCTCAGCTTACCACCATGTTCATTACTTTCTAACATATATATATGACATGTCATCCAGTCCATATAAAATTCCAAGTAGTAAAAATAGTTTTATAGGTTTTAGTACAGCCCTTTTACTCCTGGGAGAATAAATACCATGTGGATGTGTGGCATTCCCTTTATATGGTGTGTTATACTTCATTCTAATGGTGCAAAGTTTTTCCCTTGATCTCTGAGGTTTGACATCAGACATTTCCATACTTGGATTTGCATGAAAGTTTACCTTCTCTTTGTGTGTGCTTGTTTGGAAAGCTGAGCTTTGGATCTTTCAAAATGCACCCATAGCGAACCCTCTATTGCCATTTAACACATGACTGAAGTTTCAATGTTACTTATAAGGGTTCTCATAGATCAGGGATTTTACTAGTGAAAAGGGCATGTTTTATAGATATGAAGGATTACTGGCTAAACTGGTATTCCTTTTTACACACCTAATCCAGAATATCAAGCTGAGGCCTCTGATTATTTACAAAGTGCCTTTTGTTTTGTAGGTGGACTGTAAAGTGTCTGCATTTGACCTAAATCGCCTCCATAATAATACTCCAAAATGCTGTGCCTCATAGAAGCTACCTAAGGATCTTATAGTCGATAGGACTTGATTTCTGCATACTGCAAGATCCATTTAGCAAATTCTTTATTGTTCACATGGCCCCCACCATGAACGTTCAGGTGCCTATTTGGCTGATTTGGTTTCCCCTATATCTCCTAATGAATCTTCCTGCTAACTTCTTCATCACTGCAATTAATAACAATATTAAGACACTTAAAGATTATTGCATGATTGGCTCAAAACTTTAGGTTTACAGGTTTCAGGGTATCTCAGAAAATTTGTAAATTGTTTTAAAATATGTCCAGCATAGAAGTTCACAACAGGAGAACATTTAGCTTTGATGCTTCATTCCCTATCGCTTTTTGAAGGTCACATTGTACAGTTGTATGGAAGTGACAATCAAAGATATGCATGCCACTCATAACTATATTTACACCATGAGAATAGTCCTAGGTAGTGTTCATGGGAGGCTTCCACAGAGGAAACTCCACAAGAGTAATGACAGAAGCTCCAACGGTGGATTTGTTTTATATTTTATGAACTCAAATAGTGAATCTTTTAGGGGCATCCAAATATATTATTCGGTTTATGTACCTTTTTGTATTTATTTCCTCCGGGAAAATCGAAGTATATTTCATATGCCTACTGTCTCATACCAGCATATGTGCAGTGTAACTTTCAGGCACCATATCTGTGACTTTTGTTTTCATGAAATTTTGAAGATGTCACCACTGTGCTTGTTACTGTTTCCCCTTACTGGAGGGAAATTTCTACCTGGGAACCTGCAGTGCATGTAACCCCCTGTGTCATTCATTCTGTGGATGTAAGATACTGGCACCTTTCCTTCTTCCATATTCCCTATGAGATCATGAGTCCTCAGGGGATATCTCTGAAATATGAAAACTACCACTACAAAAAAGTGCACAACAACCCATGGTAAGTTAGTAAATAGGAGAAAAAAAGATTAGCTGCACTGGGTCTGCAGGCAATACCGGTAACTACTTGTCTTTTGTGTTCATCGCTCCGATCCCAAAATGAATTTGCCCTTTAAAATGTCTAGATCAGAGTCCCTGCCTCAATCACAATGAAATGCTGTGTTACGATCCAGCTAAAATATACATGAACTAAAAACTGTATGGGACAGAAATAATAAATTGATTGATCACTGACCATCAGTGTATGTACAAGTGACCCTTCACATTGGATGTCAATGGGAAATTACCCCTTTACATTGGTGGGCGTTGTGGGTGGGTGACAAATCTGCTTCAGCTCAAGGCAGCCCTAGCAACTTCTGGAGCCGTCTGGCTTAAAACACATGTTTAGTAAAGAAATGGCAGCACCAGAGCTTGTGTACATGGGAGGAGGACTCCAAACAACTAAGGGCCAGCTACAAAAATGTGTTTAGAAAAAATGATTTGTGTTGAACATACATTCATGACTCACCTGACATTTCAGACAGATGTGGAACCAAGCTCCCTCATACATATTTTCAACTACTAGGCGCCCAAAAATGATCATTGGCATTGTTGGGGGGGTGTTCAGGTGCACTTTTCTGGCACATTTTGGAGGAGGTAGAAGGTTAAGACAGCAGATTGCCCTGAGATTCTGTATGAAGCAAAAAACTCACTGCAACTGCACTGCAGTCAAATGCTTTTATAAAAGGGATATAAATTGCTCTCCTTCATTTCAGTGATAACCAGGATTTTCAGTGCTGCTGCTTGAACTGCTGAACTTGCCCTCATCTTCTAAATTGATATATTGTTTCGATTCTTAGAAAGTCATTGTGACATGTATCACATGAATGTTCAAAGCATGCTTGTGCTGCTCTTTGTATTTACAAAGCATTCATTTTAACAACAATTTATTAAAATAAGTAGAATATGGAAGTGAAACACTACTGAAATAAGATGTATTTGGTACCCTCAGTAATGTATCATCTATGTAAATAAGGATGATGAATCCCTACATACATGAAATCTAAAACATGCCTGTTTGTTAAATATGCCCGTCACTGATGACGGTCAGGTCACGTTCATACACAACTCTTGACCACAAAGTTGCCTTTCTCACAACTAGGAGATTGCTGTCTGTACACAGTAACCAGGGTTGTATTTTCCCAGGACTGAGCAGTATTAGGAGAGATAAGGTACAAGGCTACCATGGCTTCTGTCCCAGAGTCTGGTGACAAGGAGACAGTAATGTTTATGTGAGGCTGTGTAGAGGCCTAACCACACTAACTGCTAATTAGTAACCACGGAAACATGAGCAGTTCTGGCATCTATCATCTCTGTATACAAATAACAGTGTACATACTGCTCATGACTAGAAATCGGGTGCATAGTTACCTAGAGATCCTTTGTGTTTACATGTATGAGTATATAATATATTTGAGGGCTAGTCTCAGCGATCTGTACATCGTATATTTGCTGTAGGAGTTTATTTGTGCACGTCTTTGCATTAAACTGCAGTGCCTGACATTTGTTCAGATGAGTACCACACTAAAGAAAGAAACTTTTGTCAATTCAGCTCTGTGAGGCTCTATCTGCAAACTTCCAGTGCAGAAGCAGCCTTTACCCTAAGCAGATCACCTGATCAGTCATTTGTTTGTATTATTCCTCAGCATTGTGCTATAAATACACTTCCATTACAAATCTTCTCTGTTCTTTGCCAAGTGTTTGACAATGTAAAAGCTGTTTGTTGGGTGGCTAGAAACTTTAAACTAAAGAGACCCAAGAAAGTTTTCTTTTTAAAAGAATTCAATAGGTGCACCAATATGTCACCCCTGAAATGAGTGGTAAAATCAGAAATTACTCATAATGCTGGAGTGTATAGAAATAATGTTTTGCAACACTGAGTAATTGTTATCCGTCTATATGGAACACTTCTTTTCTTATCACAATTGTCACCTATTCTGTTTATTACGCTGAAGCTGTAAAGTTCTGATAAACCACAGATCATTAGGCCTCTCTGAGCTTCTGGTTAGATAATGTACAGGCAGACATATCCGTCTGCACAAATTCCCTATTCTACATTGCAAACAACCTTAAACTGTGAGTCCTGCCAAAAAACAGTTTTTATTTGGTTAGAGTCAGTTTTATTGCTATTTTGGGTCTCTGTTGTCTGTTTCAGCAGAAAGAAAGTGAAGAAAGATTAGCAACATAAATGGCGATAAGCAAAGTTCATATAATCTGCCATTAGTTTCTACTGACCGCATGGCCGTTCATGTCAGATGGAAAAATGATTGGTCACAGACCTTATAGTTCATGATGCAACCATCAGAGGCCATCATGTCTTTCAAAGGATGATGAAATGTTTTCAGTTCGGTTTTTTACTCTGTTTGTTAGACATTTGGAATCCAATCAAACCAAAATCTTGAATTATGAAGAAAAAACTGTATTTATAACGTTTGTTTCAAAATAACACTATTGATTTTAAACTAAAAATAGAGAGCAGCTTGACAACTGAAACCATAATATAACTCTGAAATGCCATTTACCTGGCTGTATTGCTGATCCTATGAATCCATAAAGAATATTTATAAATAGAGAAGTTTTCAGCTCCACAGGTTAGCTTCACCATAAATCCATTTATTAGTATATACAAAGAGCCTGTAAGGCTGTCATGCCATCACAGTGTACTAATTTATTTTCTGTCACTGACCCACAAGAGCATTGACTTTGCCTCAAATTTGCCTCGCTCTTGCATTATTCAAGCCAATGATTTAAAAATAGTATTGTCAGAGGGGGCCAGGCAAGCAGCGTTTTCAACAGTTGGTCCACTGTGACAGCTGCTAACATAGGTTTCCTTTAAAGCAGTTCATTAATTAATGCAGCTGCTTGTTGACGTCAGTCATGACATATGAATGAATAGACAACATTCATAGGATCTATTGGTATGGCCCACAACATGGCCTCCTCCAGGTATTTAATGACGGAGGCATTTCTCCAGCATGCATCTAAAAGGTTTCCTCATTTTCAGAGGAAACGCAGTAAAATAAGAACTTTGTAATCCTTCGGCACACCACTATAGTAACCAATGCAGGACAAAGGCTCAGTGTACATGGTCAGTCGGTCTGCTTCTTAATATTATTGTCATTTGTTCAATGATTTCCCTAATATAAGCTAGAGCCCCTCCTGTCTATTTCTTTTTTCTAGGAGCTGAAACCCATTCTCTTTTTTATAATGTAGGAACAGTTTCTGAAGATGTGAACCCTTTTAATATGGAGATAAGATGACCTCCGAAACAAGTCCACAACATGGTTTAATTTACGCGCAGAGTATAACTAAATACAGCCAGGAACGCCATGTGCATTTATACTATATTTATATTTATAGTGAACAGAATTTCACAGGATGCATTTTATTGTAATTCAGAAACATGTACAGTATGTGCATATGGCTTTTAAACCCTGAGGTCCAATGAGACTAACGCAGCTCCTTTAAGCTAGTTTATGAATTCTGAAAATGCTGACAGGGCACCTTACTGCAGCATTTCCAGCCACCTCATGCCTGATATGCGTCATGTGGTACTCCAAGTACTACAAGTGCCTTGGCAAGTCCTGTGCAAGTGGATTGGTGTTCCATTCTGAATGAATGAATGGCATCACAATGCAACACCTACATATCATGTATTTATATGCCAAGTGATTCTGAATGGTTAAAAATATTGTTCTAACACAATGGGCCTGATTTATTAAAGCTCACCAGGGCTGGAAAGGATACACTTTCATCGGTAAACCTAGGTGATCCAACAAACCTGAAATGGATCTGGTCCAGGATTGCAATAACAAATGACTATTACTTAACCCCTCCAGGTGTCCTGGATCTCCAAGGTTCACCATTGAAAGAGTACTCTTTCCAGTCTTGGAGAGCCCAGTGTGTTTCAACCATAAAAACCTTCCTATAGGACAATAATTTGATTTGAGGACAGTAGATAAGATGTTTCATTCTGTACAATTATTTCCCTAAGATAAAGGTGACACAGTTTGTTAAATTTATTACATAAAAAAATCAAATTAGAATGAATAATCAGACAGTTTCTGCGCTTAACATAAGATTTCATATTACCAATTCCATACTCCTAAACTCTTCATGAGGTAAATGTTAAAATGACATGTTTCTAGTTGCCCATGTTTATAGGAGTTTCAGAATTTCCTACTGATACCAGATTTTTTGGTTTATTTTAGATGATGACGCTACATACCTATAGAATTTATTTATACTAGTTGATTGTTACTTTATTATAACTTGCATGTAATCTTGTCACCTATATCCAGCATGTACTTTATCCCTGTTATACTGGATATATTGTGAATGTTACAAAGCAGTGTTATCTTTATTGACTTTATAATGCTGATATACTAATTGTAAAATTAGCTGCAGAAAAGACCAGACACTTGTTCACCAAATAACAGCTATGCATGTTCCCATGTGTTTTAGTTTTATTCTAATGCTACATGCTGAACTTTCCCATTGAAAATGATTAATTTTTGTATTTGTTTGTCCATGTCAGCATTGCAAAACACTGAAACTGGTGTCAGTGTACCTTGAGTGAACTGTGTTTATTTGCAATATTTACTTTTATAGTTTTTGCATGGATAAGTGTACTTATGCTTTGCCTGTGTCAGGTGAAACTGGCAATGATCAGCTCTTCTAATTATCCCTGTTCCATCCATCTACCAGGACTTTTATTAAAGGTGTTCTCTTCTCCTGTTACCCTTGCTTATCGGCCCTAAAGAAGGGATTCCGATTTCTGCAATGTGTTTCATTACCACTAGATCTTTATAAATGCCAACAATTAAAATGTATGTAAAAATTAACAGTACAATTCTATGTGCCCCTTTTTCGTTATGTATACCATTGGAAGTATTTTCTTATGTCTGTGTTTATCACACTACAAACCCAGAGCTGCCACATTCCCTCTCCCTGGAACACAGAGACATGTTTATGTATTGCAGAGATATACTGTATGTTTTATTTCAGTTCTTCCATTAACTTTGGTATGAGCCAGAGGTCCTCAGGTTTGTTTCCATACTTGGCAAGTATGCACAGAGGATTTGCACGTTATGACTGAATTATCCGACAAAAGAACCCCTTCCAGCACTAAGATGTCTATGCTTTACTCTTTCACTGGTGTTTCAATCTTCCCTCTTCTCTGCCATCTTCATTGTCCGGTTTGGGATGCCTATAGGCATGTGCTGATATGGAGGAAGAAGTATTTTGGCAGAAGACGTGTTCTAGTAGTTGGTATTTAGTTCACTTTAAAAAGAAACCCTAGAAGTTATTAGGAACATGTTTTATACCAGGGCTGGGTGGATTTATAAAACATTTCTGGTATGTAAACGAACTAATGGAATGGTTCCTGTAATAAACCTTGGTTTTCTCCCTGTGTTCAGAACTATGCACTCTTTGCCTGTAAACTGATAATTTTTGCAGTTTGTTAGGGAGATTTTCTTTTACTTACTGATTCAGAGGTTGGACAAAAATCAAGAGGATTTTCTTCCCAAATGAGGAGAATTCCCCTTTCATTCAGCTCCTACAAGAACATTGGAAGCCTTGACTGAATATTGAACTTACCTTCACCTTTTGTTCTGGAAACAGCTGTATAATTTTGTATTTCCCATCATTTTAAGACTTGGTGACAATGTTCTCAAGAATAAATATAGAACTTAAGTAGTTTTCCTTTTATATACAATAAATATGGATCTAACAAAACAACATCAGAAAAACTACTTAATAAACATTGTGTCTGGAAGTCAGTTCTTCACCATGATAGTTTGTGCATTATTAAAATTATTAAAATCGGAAAATAGGAGCCACTACTTTCACCTTTTATGCCCCTGTATGGCTAACTTGCTGCAGAGTCTCTATGGGATTTCTCTGATTGAGAAATGAAAAAGGTTTTTGTGTAGTGAATTAGTTGCCTACTTATATCCAGGTCTCAGGATGTGCTGGCGTTGGACCCAGAAATCCATTTACCAGGATGTTTATATTGATCCATAAGTAGCACTTCCTATGAAGGAAGCCATATCCTCTTCATCCTCATCTATCCCAGCTCTTTTTTTTTTTTTGTCACCAAAACAGTTTTTTTTAATCTGCGCCTGGTTTAACGAAAAGCAGACTTTAGCACAGAAGATAAGTCAGTATTTGTTATTTTTTATAGAAATAGTGCAGATGCATTACACACAACCCATACTATGTTTGTGCATGTATGTGTGTATTTAAAAATATTTGCTCATGATTACATTATGAGCAGGTCTGCAAGGCTTCTATAGTGGCATGGGTGCCATCATAACTTATTTTAAACTGTTTTGTATTGTAGCAGTTTATGTAAAACATATAAAAACTACTCCCTGGGGAAGATATCCTTGTTTAAAATAGAATGTTGTGTAATGTGAGCATTATTGATTTTACTTTTATAAAAGTATAAAGCATATGCAAGAGTTTCATGATCTCTTGGGAACCACTTGGCCTGTGGCCTTTTGCTCTAATGTAGACACAAAATTCCCATGTCTTCTCTAATATGATTTTATAAAATATTTTGGTATGTAGTTAAATATGTCTTGCCTACTTTGTGTAGGAATTTTGGCTTCCGTTGTTGTTTAATCTTTAAGTTTTTAATTTAGGGTCTAGCTCGCAGATCTGTTCACAGTTTTGTGCTTAACTGACTAGTCCATCAGTTTTCTGATATGTAATTGATCATGTCCCCCCCCCATAATTTATCAATTGTTTGTACACATGATGTATGCGTTTGAACAAAATTCAGCTGCAAGTCTGATACAGAGCTGAATTACAATTGATCGGCTGTTGCAATTTCAGATTCCATGGCGATTTTTCCAATTTTGCAATGATGTGTAAGCTAAACAGTTACTTTTATTCATATAATTTTTTTTCTGTATTTTTACAGTTCTATGTCCTGGGTCCAATTCTGTTTCCCTTGCGTTTCCTTCTGGCTGCCATCTTCCTGTTTCTCATGTGGCCAATAGCTGCACTTCGAG
Organism: Pyxicephalus adspersus; assembly: GCF_032062135.1. Taxonomy (NCBI): domain Eukaryota; kingdom Metazoa; phylum Chordata; class Amphibia; order Anura; family Pyxicephalidae; genus Pyxicephalus; species Pyxicephalus adspersus. The sequence goes on along the minus strand of NC_092863.1, from coordinate 33,603,908 downwards.
TCGCTGGAATGACAGAAGAAGAGCTGAGCCGGTCCATTCGACATAGACGCACGTAAGTCCAAAGCCTGTCTGTGAAAGTGATGATAATGTTTAAAGGTATTTGTCATCGTTATACAGTACAGCACATTCATTTATTTCCATCTCTCCCCTTTCCATTTCCCATTCCATGTGTCTTTTCCCCTTATGCACACAGCATTCTGCATCACTTGATTTACGTACTGAGCCGCACTATGTTCTTCATGTGTGGCTTCCACTGGATCACCATCCGTGGCCGCCGCGCCTCCAGCTCTGAGGCCCCACTGCTGGTTGTGGCCCCTCACTCCACCTTCTTTGACCCCATTGTTACTGTGGTGTGTGACCTCCCATCAGTTGTGTCCCGAGTGGAGAACCTCAACATCCCAGTGATTGGAGGTGAGCTAAATAATAAACTCTAATGGAAATCTCCATGCTTTTCTCTTTTTGATCTGTGCACTCATTTTCCTGGCATAAACAGATGATTTAAGCCCTGGATGGAATAGATTTAAATACACGCTTTATTATTTTTTGCTCGTTTAAACTGATGTAAATCAAAAGGTATGCCTATAATATATTTAATATTATCCTAAATTCATATTTCTGATGAGTTTATGTTTAGCCTCCTTCTGAAAACAAGTTTCACCTTTCTCATCCAGTTGGCTATTCAAGCCAAGTGTCTCTAATACCAACTGAAATCTTTTGATAGTTAATGAAGAAGTTGAGGCATATTTGTAGTGTAAGGCAGATCCTAATCTCAGGCACTGAAACCCCATGGACATCTTGAGTCTGAGATCCATGAAGCCTTACAGGTGTTGACTTAAAGAATACCACAGGTATTTACAGGAATCTCAGCCAACCACACTATTGGTGACTCTTGTAAGACTCAACTGTCCCTAGTAGGAGCGTTCTGCCTAATTGTGATTGGCCAGAAGCATACCCAATAACCTTTTGATTTATGCCCTGCATCTTTTATTTGGATTAGAGAACCTCATAGTGGCCCATACCATTATGTAAAACAGAGCAAATGCAAGCCCTGACCTAGAATGTCAGGTTTGAACACAATGGGCAGACTGTAACTCTTTGTTACTGACAGACCGTGTATTAAACTATGTATAAATTGTAATATAAATACTGAAAAAACATGTTCAATGTCCCTTATTGGATATTTCGGATAACCAATTAACTATGCCAGCTTCACTAAGCTAATTTTTTTAGTGCAATGCCATGTCATCAAATTTTTGCAATAAGCCAGCTGTGTACCAGGAGTTTGTCAATGAGTTTTTTTCATAGAGAAATTCATTTTAAGGTCTCATTAGCACTTCACCAGGGTACATTTTGTTTTAGTTTGGCATTTTGTGGGGTTAGCTTTGGGTTGGCTCAGTCTTCTGATTAATATGGCAGCCATGCAACATTGCTCCTTTTGTGCCTTTTTTATTGACATTCCCACTATTGTAGGGGTGTCAAGAAATCTTAAATATGATTTGCAGCTGGCCCGCCGCTTCATTGAAATAGCGCCGCTAAAATTCCTGGCATCACTCGCATCTATAGAACAGTGGCCTCTGCCTATGCGTGGCCCCACATTGGACTGTTTTGTGAACGCAGGGAATTGTAGTAGCAGTGCTATTTCGGTGAAGTGGGCGTTCCCGTCACTCATAAAATTAGGCCCTGCATTGGACTGTTTTCGTGATGCAGGGTAGCGGTGCTATTTCAGTTTCAAGTTTGGCCCACGACTTTGCCTAAGTTTTTCTTTTTTTGGCCCACTGTGTATTTGAGTTTGACACCGCTATTGGACCCTGCCCCCGTAATATGCTGATTGTTATACAGATAGCCAAACTTATTCCCTGTCTTACTATTCCTGGCCTAGATTTCCCACCTTCGAGGCCCTACCATAGTTGAGCACTGGGAGTGCCTACAGAAACGATTGGGTACCCCAGCAATTATTGTCCTTGTCAAGAAGCATTTACAAGCCTGCTGGGGGCCAGAAGCACATTTTGGCATTATCTCAGCTGGGTGGATTTAATATCTAGGTCAGGGGTCCCAAAAAATAACCCTTTTCTATTGGGTGTTATGTACTTTTTCATTAAGATCTAATAAATTATTAAAGTATTCAGGATCCTATCCCTTTGTAGGGGTGAATTAAGAGACATGGATTAGGTGCTAGAGAAGTGCAAGGAAGGTAAAAAGAAAACAAGATCTTCACTGGGTTTTATTAAGTTTATTTAAAGTTTGTGTGTGTTTATAAAACAAAATCTTCTCAGGCTTACCCATTCACCCATCTCCACAAAAGCTAATGTTTTTGTAGTCCCAGAATCTGGGAGTATTAATTATTCTCCTTAAGATAACACATAAAGTAAAAACTGGACCAAGGACAGCTCTGTATTTCTGACAAGATAATTGTGTTTTGCAATCATCAAACACATAAAACAAAATGATTTAAAGGCACATTTAACAGAATAAAAGGTATCAAATAGACTTTTATTTGTTAGGCTTTGCATACGCCTAAAGGCTTTGTTATTTCAGCTATAGTACAAATGCTACCAAGTAGTTTTTCTCTAAGTGCAGTTAGTTATGCAGATTGGGTACTTGATCCAGGGTCTTTGCCCTGGTTTCCATAGTCAGTGTATCTCATACCTGAGGTATAGCTTTGCATGAGAAGTGCTAATAAAAAAATAAATACATTTTTCATGCTGCAGGTTTAGAAAATGGTCAGCCATGTTATGATTTTGTAAAGCAAACGTAGACTGCAAGGAACATTTATACGGAAAAATATCAGTTTGTGCACGCAGCAGAGTTGGTGACATCTAATTTTATTTAAGTTTATAGTCTGGGGCCCTGAACTTTTACAAATAACTAAGTTTGCCTAAATTCCAGTGCCCTCCTATGAACAAAACTTTGCTACAGTTTTGTGATCTCTTCCTTAGCTCTGCTTCGATTCAATCAATCTATTATGGTGTCCCGACATGACCCAGCATCACGGAAAAAAGTGGTGGAGGAGGTGAAGAGACGAGCAACTTCCCGTGGGGAGTGGCCTCAGGTGGAGTGCTAATTCCTGTCTTAAAGAGTATATCTCCTTGTTTTACCCTCTAAGAACATATTTACAGTTTTTGTTACCACCTTCTCTCCTTTCTTTATCCTAACTGCACAAGCTGTTTCCTTTAGTATCTGCTAATTTTCATAAACATGTAGGTAAAAGTGCTCCTATCTACAGAGAAACTTTTAACATGTATGTAACATTAAAGTGCAGCTTACTGTTCCCAATACGCTGCTAATATTGATTAAAAGAGGATTAAATCCTAACTCCAGGTTCGCTTCCACCTTTGCTTGCATTGGGGATAACCCTTCTGCGAGGTAATTGCACACTTAAATCCAAGGGCAGAGTAAATAGAACTTTTTACTTTTTTATCCCTTACTTCCCTGCAGCCTCTTCCCTAAGCCACTACAGCCCGCTGTTACAGGAACTGACTTCATCCCTAACAATGTAATTTAAGTAACTCTACATTGTAAACAGAGAAAGTAGTTGGATGGAAGAAGATCGCATCAACTGCTGGGGTAACAAAGGATAAAGTAAGGAAAGTACTGCTAGACAAAAACAAGAATTAAACCTAATTTGACTAAGCGTGGAGTTCAGCTTTAAAGTTTAAGTTCACTTTTAGTGACATTTTGGCTTCCTCCTCATGTCTACAATTGCAGCCATGCCTGGCACTGCACAGCCTTTGCAAAGAATGCATCCCAGTCATTTTATCTTCCTACTGTGCATACGCTATGGCCCCATAATCCCCTCGCTTTCTTGAGACCACTGTGGGCCTCATAAAAATCCGGGGTGTCATTTTGCTCTCTAGGATGTTTTTCTTGCAAAGGCTGCTTGAAGAAATGTACAGTAACTTTTTTAGAAGTTGGGCAGCATTTTGAGAGTAGTGAGGTGTAATTTTAACGGGATCATTATAAGTGTCCTTCTACATAAACCAGCTTCTGATTTATGAGTAAAGGCTCATTAACTGGTTTTTGCCTTTTTTTTTTTAGCTTTTGTTTTTTCCAGAGGGAACAAATGGTAATGGACAAGTGATACTAAAATTTAAGCCAGGTAAATAAATAGCTTGGTCTACAATTGCCCCATGAAGAGTATACTTCTGTACATAATATACTTACTTCTGGTGTACTTCTGTGTTGTTCTGCAGGAGCCTTTGTGGCAGGAGTGCCTGTTCAACCAGTGCTAATGCGATATCCCAACAAACTAGTAAGTAATGTGGTTTAAGTTATTGATCATCTCTCCTTACTTTTTTTATTGGTTTATTTGGTTGGTTGAAGTCAAGACTGATAACACAAGCTGCCTACTGTATACAGCAAATAAAAGTCCTGTAGTTAAGATAGTAAAAAAAATAAAAGGACAACGTATTGGCCTCTGAATGTAATATTGCTATGAACATTCAGGAAATGGGAGTGAATATGTGCTTTCAACATTAAGTCATGCAGTCAAAAGTGCAGCTGTTGTAAAACCTTAGAGAGTTCCTGTACACCTCCAATCTCCATTGGAACCATCACAAACAATTAAAAAGAAAGCAGACCATTATCAGGCCTCATCAGTTAAAAATGACAATTAGGCTTCAATGTGTACAATAGAATGTCAGTTTAAAATTAGAATTTGGAAAAATGTGCTGAGTTTATGTCAATATTTTTACAAAAATGTCACTGGTCAAAAGGATTAAAAATTATATCCAGAATAGGAAACTATGTATAAAATCTGCTCTACCTTCCCTTTTTTATGCAAGTGCTCCAAGCAAAAGAGCAGAGAAGCATGTGTTTTAAATATAATTTTTATAATATAAATATGTCATAAGAATTACAGTGTTTTCTTTTATTTTACTGTGTTTAAACTCATTTTATAAATCAGGTATTTTCTTTCTCAATATGCAGCCTGCAACAATTTGGACATGGAAAGGAAATGGAGTGTAAGTACATTGTTTTTCTGTAACAAAATTCTACCAACTTATGTGCTCTTTTATTAGTGCTTGTAGAACACTCTATATTCATTACCAACCTCATTTTTGGGCTCTTGTATTTCTAGAAATTAACATTCTTCTTGCAGGTTTGATCTTTTACATTTTTTGTCATAGGCTTTGTGATGTCATTGATTTTAAATGGCATTTCAATGCACTAAAGCAATGTAGCTCCCTCCCACAGTAAGCACCAGATCATAAAGTATATTTATGATCAATTTCTAATGCAGTTTTAATATTCATCTCATCTAAAACTTGAATAAAAAAGAGGTGGAGTGTTTTTTTTGACTGAACCACAGAACAGAATTAGAAACTGCAGTACCTGATAAACTTTGATGTACCATTAGGATGGGGGGTTCGAAGTTTACAAAGTGAAATTATTTGAGTATACCCAATTTCCTGTAGAGGAGGACAAGCTTGATGCTTGATACTTGCCCCTTTCCTGAAATAAAGTCGCAAAGGTATAATCATGACAAATTATAGCTAGAATATTACACATGTACAGGAAAGACCTACCTAAACCTATAATAAAGTAAAAAAAATGTCATTGATTATTTTCAACATTCTGTTTTTAAGTCAGCAAACATTAGAAACAGTGACTATAAATAAAAGTGGTATTCTTAATACAAGATTTCTAGTAAAGCTACAATTTCTTACCCCTCAATTCCCCTTCTTATGTAACTGACGCTGACATGAGTGTGTGTGTGTGTGTGTGTAATACCAACTCTGCATTGATACAGAATTATGAAATTACTACTAGGGGTCTGTTTATAAAGCAGTGAAGTTTTGACATTCTCCACCAGCGAATGATTTAGTGAATGTCAGATTCACTTTTTTTTAAATAGACCCTAAGTTTGATTTTTGGCAGGGATGATATGGCAGTCTAATTCAAACGCTGTTATCAATAAAATTGTTTTACCAAAAAATCTCTACTAGAGCACAACCCAGTAGTTAATACATGCATATATGTAAAGCAAATAAACCTTACTGCAGATTTCTATAAATAAGACCCCGCATTTTCTTGAACCCCTTATCTGCTCAGGCTAAAAACACATACTGTACCATCTCAATACTCCAATTATGTCATCTTTTTTATGGGTTGAAAGTAAAGCTATAAGAAAAGTTCTCTTTCTGGGAGTATTAGTATTTGAAACTGGGAGGGAGACCTTCACCTAGCAGCAGTAGCAGGAGAGCCACAAGCAGCATAGCTGATACATTACATGGGCTTTGTAGCTAAGTGGTTACCACACCCTAGTGTTGGGATGTATGTATTTAAGTTGTTATGGCAATAGTAGATTAGCTAGTCTTATTAATGTTTATTACATTTGATCAGCAAGTCTTTCAAGTAACATTTTTCTTTTTTTTTTCTTTAATTTTAAATTGCACCATGCAATGTTTTTTTTTTTCACAGGTTAAAGGTTCTTTGGCTTACAATGTCCCAGTTTTACATTAACCTGGAAATAGAGGTAAGAAATGTTGCTTTTTGTAACTCCTGGCATGTGAGAGCTGTTTTTTACCTTTCTCTACTCTGACACATTCTGCAACAATACTTTGTATATGGTAGCAATTTGCTCTAATTGATTTTTTATTTTATTCTAGTTCCTGCCAGTTTACAATCCAAGCCCTGAAGAGAAAGCAGATCCTGCATTATATGCCAGCAATGTGCAGAAGTTTATGGCAAAGTGAGTTGAGTAAAAAATTTGATTTTTGTAAATTAAGGGTCTTGGCCTGGGATAATAGTAACAAAAGAAATACCCTGGCTGTTTTATGTTCATATTGCTTTGAATACCAGAATTGCTAGTGATACTGGGGAGCGTAGGGCAGTGGCACTGGTGTTGACAAGCAGATAAAATTGTCAGTTGCATTTCAACTTGCTTAAAAATCTGTTCTCCTGATTAAGGATTGGTGCTTTTGTCTAGTAAAAATGGGTTTAATAGTTTAATTATAAACCAGTATTGTTATCTCACCAGTATGATTGGTGAGCTGCTTCACCTTTCCATATTTGATGCTTAATGTAATATTTTTTTGTGATTTTACTTTAAGAGCACTTGGAAAACCAGCAACAGAATATGAGTTGATAGGAGATACCCCAGTAACTCCTGTAGGGCATTTGAAAGTGCCATTAGACCCAAAAATTTGGGAGCTGGGAAAAATCCTACGGAAGGCTGGGTAAGTGATATCAGCTATGTAAGTTTATTACCAGCAAACACACTGGTCAAGCTGTTGATTTAGGTTCTATTAGGCTGGATGTATGTATCAGATGCACTGCGAACACAAAGGTTTTAAAGCTAGCATTTTTATATGTTGTTTTGAAAAAAAAGATGACAGGGTGCTGTTAGTAATGTATAGCATGTATTTTGGTGTACCACCTTTAGGGACCATAACATTCCTATTTTTTTTTTTTGTTTGTTAAGCCCCGGGAAGCCCCAAGAATAATTTGGTGTATTTGGGGTATGATAGTGTACACTTAGAGCCAGGCCAGTGACCAAGCTTAAGTATGGTAATGGGGCAGGGGAAATGTACATGGATTTAACTTTGGGAAAATTGGGCTCAGATATCAAAATGTAGTGGCTGAGAACTAGGTACAAGTGGGATCCAGCTCAATAACTGCATCTGCTTTTTTAGGTAGTCTGTGATTTTGAGACTGCTATAATAACAGCATTTTATGCATGTTATGCAATCTGGTGGGTCGCTTACGTGTTTCAATTTTAAATTAAAAATGATTCAAATGATAAATGAAAAAAAAAGAAAAAAAAAATCATGGTGATGTCCAGTTTTACCATATTTATTACTTTTCTCTTGTCCTCCACAGGTTCTCCTTTGATAGTGTCCAGGGGTTGATTGATCTTTGTCTAGAGGGGGTATGTTCCCGTGTTGGGCTAGAAGAGCTGGCAGAAAAGTTGGGGCTCACCCAGACTGATGTAATTTCCAGAGTTTTCAGTTACTTTCCAAAGGTGAGGTTATTGTTAAAAGGTGTGCTATTGCAGTATAATAAATATGCATTGCCATACTTTGAACACAAAGGGCTCTGTTGATAAAAAGGGAAATCTGACATTATTTTAAACATTCTCTTGTGGGAATCAATTACTGCCATTGGGAAATTATTCCCACATTGGGATTTCCATGTGGGAATATTTGAGGGAATGTCTTATTCCCTGTTTTATTAATAAATCCTAAAGTGACTAAAAGGCTGGTATTGGCATGTAAAAATTGGCAGAAACTAATAAACAAATCCGCTGTATTTTCATGGTAAATTGGTGTATTGCATATCAGATAACTAATGTATCAATCACCAAACTTTTTTTTCAGTTTTAGATAAAATTAGGAAGGATAAAAATGCCTGACATATTTTTTTTTGTCTATATTAGGGTGTTTCACCCTCTTTATTTTGTCTGGTGACCATTGTCCCTGGGACTGTAAAGAGAGGTAAAATGCCTAATTCTGAGTTTAGATTGGTAGTCTACCATTAGTGACAATGTGTTTCAATGACATCTGTCTAAGCAGTCATATATTGGATCACTGTGTATTTTTTGTTATTTACTCAAATAATGATCAATCATCAATATAAATCAAAGTGGTGGTTTCCTGCAAGAGAAGAGGTAGTTTGCTAGCCTCCCTAGTGGTCTGTCTCTCCTACATCTTATCTGTCTTAGCTCTGCAGCCTCATTCCATCAGACATTTGCCACTTTCTGGGTTGCCGGATTCCTGTCTCACCTGCTGAAATCTGAACTCTCTTCTGACACATATGTCTCTGCCAGGTTTTCTAGTGATGTAGGAGGTAGAGCTTCGTATACAGTGGGAGGAATGGGCAACCAACATTGGGGAGGTGGGTATACTACCATTTCTCTTGCAGGGAACTGGGGTTTAAGAACAGATAGACATCTTCAGACTGAATAGTTTACCGTATAGAGACCCTGACTTGTATATATTATTTTCTGCCCCCAGGATGCCAGTGGAAGGATTGATTTTCGTGAGGTTTCACTAGTTTTAGCAGCCCAGGATGCTACACGCTCTGCAGAAGAGTTGGCAAAGTTGGCATTTGATGTAAGTAATGCTATGCAAACTTTATTAAACAATTACTTGGTGGTGTACAGTCTGTGGCATTTTTATTTTCTGCTATGGTAATATTCTTCTCTTTTGCAGCTGTTTGCAACATGTGATGCTGATGGCCGTTTTCTGCTCTCTGCTGAAGGCTTTTCCTCCATCCTGCGCTCTTTTGTGGGTTCACCTCCTGCAGAAAGTGGCAAAGTATATGCTGAGCTGTGCCCTCATGAAACTCCAGGACTTGACCAAGGTAAGATTGATTGGTAACAGTGGGAATCTTGTATACAAAGCCCAGAAGAATGGAGCTGTCTCCTACTGCAGCCAATTAGATGCTTGTGTTCAGTTTGTAATCTGATTTATGAGGACTACACAGTCCAGTTCTTTCCATCCAGGTAGTATAGCAAGGTTTTATTTAAAAAACAAAAAAACAAAAAAAAACCACAAGAATTTCCTAACACTATTTACTTTAATCATAAAAGTATATCTAATCAGTAAAGGCAAATAAAAAAAAAACTTACAATTACTGCTTTTTTTTCAGATGAATTTCTTCGATTTGCTGTTCGCCATCCATGCTATCGCCATCTTTTCCTGTTTTATCTGCGCCCTCCAGCTTCCGGACGCAAGAAGCCATCACGTTGTCAGCAGAATGGGGGCTGTTCCGGGAAAGACACTCCTGGAACCCTGGTCAAGTCTGACTGACATGTTTTGGGGGGGTTTAATGGGGGTTGGGGAGGTGGGGAGGACTCTCCTGTGATAGGATGAGATATTTTTATGGGTTTATTTAGGCTAAGAGTAAAACTGCTTTGCAGTTCTATCCATGTGAGAAATGCCAATATGATGAGGTTCTTTCTAGTATCTAAACTGGGAATTTCATTGAAGGATTTAAAAAATGTCACAGTGTGTCAGGTTTTAATGGAAATGCTAGTCTGCTGAATTTTATATATGGTAATGGAACTCCCAGTCTTCAAAAATTTGTATTGTTTTAAAGATTAGAAAAGAATGCATGTGTTATGACAGCAATGTTGAAGGAGCAATACTTTCTGTGTGTATAGTTGGTGCGTGCAGGTGCAGATCTGGGGTATTATTAACACCCCAAAAATCTCAGGTCTCAGGGAAACAACCTCCCTTCCCCCAGAGAATTTTACATTTTTACCATTATTTGGATGTTTTATTTCTGACTGCTCCCCATGTATTACTGCTCTCGTTATGGTTCTGAATGATATTATAATTATTTTTCATAATAAAATGACTCTTGTGTGGTTAATGCACATTTTACTTTCGTGTACAAGTGCTCTAATTTCCAAAAAAATCTCACAACACTAGTTGTACATAGGTGAGTAATGCAGGTATTTAACCAGTTTTATTTGGTTGGAACTAAATTGGATAATCCTAAAGCTTGCAGAATAAATGCTGTGTATGAGCTTGTTGGGGAATTGTTGGTTTAGGGCCCACACATTACAAAATAAATCACACCGCCAAATTTGCATTTTCCTTTTTACTGTAGCACATCAGAAAACATGCTAAAGGCAACTAAAACGTGCCTATGTGCTTGGTCACATGATGTGGCTGAAGGGAGGAGGGGGCAGTGTTCTGACTTTCTGCACTTTTTCTGATAAATTATGTCTAACTTGTCATGTCTAACTAATGTTGGCTGAGCAGTACAGGTAGTCCCCCCGGGGTTACAGACAAGATAGGGACTGTAGGTTTGTACTTAAGTTGAATTTGTATGTAAGTCGGAACAGGTACATTATTTTAAAAAATGCAATTAGGTGAGATGTTTGTCCCAACATATTATTAGGCAGCATGGTTTCAGTTACTGTAAAAAATCCTCACTGTGAGTTAATCACAAACAAAGCAAAAAATATAAAAAAAACAAAAAAATAAAACTTTATGGAGCCTAGACATTCATTAACTTCTGGAGCAAGCTGTGCTTTGATATACAAAGAGGAACAACTGCAGAGTTTGTCTTGGTCATTAAAGACTTACAAGATGTTGCTCAGCAGTGTTTAGCAAAAGATTTCTTCTGCAAGTCATGCAAACTGCCTGCTTCCCCTCTCAAGCCTCTGTCCTGCACATGAGCAAGCAGGGAAGCTCCGTATGTATCTGGGAGTCGTCCATATGTCAGATGTCCTTACCTCAGGGACTACTGATGCATAAAATAAACAGCAAAAGTTAGGCTGCTGCCATTGGAAATTGCTCAAATATTTTCTTGGTGTAATCTAATGATTTTGGTAGACATTTTCCTTTTTTTCTTCTGTTTTAATAATTTTACTTATGCATAATTGAGACCTAAATTCGACATATCAATAATTATTACAAATATTGCCCAGTTCTCAATCTGATGCTTCTGAAATGCAGCTGATTTAACCATTGGAAAATATTTGGTTTGCTGAGTGCACATGCTCTCTCAGTACTCTCCATTCTTTGTAGTTCACAAATACACAACAACATAGTGAAAATTGCAAAGGTGTCCTTGTTGTGATTTGATGACATGAAGTGAGCTACAAAAATACGTGTCCTCTAGGTTCTGTAGTTTGCAAATGTACAACATGTACAAGAATACTAGGCTTCCTAAGGGAACTGCGTGCTGAATCAGCACAAATTAAGCCCACATTCATTTCACATGTGGCTTGAAGACAACACTGAGATTTTGTTGTTTTAAGCCATTCAAACTGCTTACTGTAGGTATCTGTATGCTCATGGTTCTAATGTATAAGACTTTAAAGGCCCAAAGCATCGGGAAAACGTGAGCTGCTAGGGTAATTGTTCCACAGTGCAATGTGCACAAATCCGTGTTAACATGCATTTTTACCAAAGTACATGTGCATATGTCATAGAACTGGGTTTTCTTTTAGCAATTTGTGACTCTTATGTCAGTTTAACAAAAACCCAGAGGCTCGTATTATCTAACGTGTGTACGTAGCCTAAGCTGTGGAAATAATAACTATTACGGGTTCCCTGAAGACTTTAAAGTTAGTTCAAGGAGTTCCCCCATGTTAAGGATTTTTTTTTAGTCTGGGGAAATGTTTTACAAATAAATGTTTAATTTGTTAAAAATGCAAAGGTATGTTTATTACCAAATTGGTATAATATTCGAGTAGTGCCAGGGAACGAAAAAAACAACAGGTAAAACAAAATATTGTGAAAAAAGATCGAAAATTTACAGTGCATACACATGATGATGCATTAACACTTATTTCCCTGTGAATATATTGTGTTTGATACCTGAGCGTGTAAAAAATGTACTCACCAGCTTATGGTTCTCTTTTTTTTCTACTAAACTGGTCTGTAGCAGAATGTATATCCACCTACATTCATACAGACAAATCAGTTGTAGCTATCTGGTATATCCTAGAAAAACAACCTAAATTGTCTTATTTAGTACCCACACAATTATGGCCCATTTACGCCAGCACATTGCAGTAGCATTGTAAAAGCACAATACCCGGTGGCCTCAAAGCATGGTGCAATTCATTGTGATGACTGAGGCTTTTACTGATCCTGTCCATTACAGCTACAGTGCATGACAGTACACAATGTGCTTTCAGAAAAAAAAACTTACCTTGAGACCTTTGAAAAATAAATGCGATGTGGTAACCCAGGTTAGAGCACTCTGCATGGATTTTTGCAACACAAAGAGGTGTGAATGACCCTTTTTTCAAAGTTAGAAAATAATACAGAAGTTCAGGATATTTAAAGCCACATCTCCCTTTTTTCATTCAGCAGACGTTCCAATCTTGTTTGGATTTGCTTTCTTCATGTAGGTTGGGGATGAGCTTTACCCATCTGATGCTTCTATTTTTTGTTTAGCAACATTTTTTAACTTGTTACACAACACATGAACTAAAACATAACAGGAAAATAAACGATAGAAGAACAATAAAGATATAAACGGAAGTGGAACAGTCGGCACCAACAGTTAACAAATCAGATCGACTGAAGAGAAGTGAGCAATTCGGATAAGCACTGATCTTTTCATCACTTCCTCTATGCTTGGTGGTGCGTATGATGATGCATCTGGAGATGGATAGTATGTATTTAGAGGATACATTTAATTATCCTTATGCCAGGCATATCCAAAATCCGGCTCGGGGACCATGTTCAGATTTCCACCAGCCCCCAGCCTCTGGCAATAAAAAATATGTGGCCCGCTGATTCGCACCCACAAGAACGTGCTCTGCCCACACTAACCCTGAGTACGTGCTGAATATTCGTCCCACACATTTTCACCTCATCAAATCTGGTCCTCCCTGCAAAAAAATTGGACACCCCTTCCTTATGCTCTTCATGTAATTCAATCACAACTGTTCTATTGTGGTGCATTCCCATTAAAGAATGGAATTTTCTCATGACTGCAATACCCTCAGCATCCATTCTTCATAACCTACAGGACTGTCCATTAATAAAACAAATATGGAGAGAAGTTGCACTAATTGCACAACAATATCCAGCAAGACAGAACAGATGTAATGTAGTATTAGAAGAAAAAAAAATCTATATATTTTATGCAATGAAAAAACAAAACTAGAAACACAGTAACCACATTCTTTGACAATTTTCTTTTAAGATAGAATGGATAAAGGCATTACATGGCAAAGGTTGGACAACCTGGGACATGTTTTACTTATCCACCAGTAGCCAGACCAGTAGCCAGCCATATAATTGATTTTATCTAGTACCTTGGTTAGCACTCACTATAGTGTAATTAAAGCCAACAGAGCTGAGCCTTTACTGGCCCTTCCAAAATAGTGTTGAGAACCCACTTAATTAAATTAAATTGTGTATTATACATTTATTATATTAATTTACTATGACAGTAATTGAATGTTTACTTTCTATGCATGGGTTGGTTGGATTAAGATAGTTGTTTTCTAATGAATATAACAGATAACAATTGAAAACCCTGGAGAAAGTTTATATAGGCTTCACAAAAGAAATAAAGCACCTTCCTAGTGCAACTTTCTTATAAAGGGATTTTATATTTTTTCCCAGGCTTCTGCAACTGTATCTGGGAACCTTTTTAAAGACACCTGTCCAGACAAACAGTTTAAAGTTGCATTCACTATCAGGGTGAATCAGACAGTTTAAAGTTGAATCACTCACAGAGATGAATCTTTGGCATTTGGATCCCAACTAGCTTATCAGATCTGTGTTCCTTTTTGAAACTTTGCTTTCCCCATTAGTAGCGTGAGGAAGTGACATTGTTGTTACTACTCCTGGTTGCAGAATACACTGGAGAAGTGCACTTACCTGCTGAAGTAGAAAGATGAGCTAATTTCTTTTCCATCTGTCTGTGCTCGGCCTTTCCTACTGTGCACTTCACCCCCACCCACTTTTTAGGTTAGAAGTAAGGCAGAAAAGACACTGGACTAATTTTCCTGTGTATATAATTTTGCAACCTGTACATGAAACTGGAGGTCATAGAGTATATGGCACTAATCTGTTAGCCGCTGTACTGTGTTAAATTTGGTAGTATATACCATTGTTATACCTGTATAGGGCACTGCATAAGACCAACATGCCATTGATCTACCCACAGAGGCCACTGCATTATCTGTATTGCTAATCTGTTTTCACGCTGTAACATGCACCTTGTTATACTTTACATCGTGCACCCCAATACCCGCAGCGTGACAACCTCCATCTTATTTTTGCCTTTATAGCTTATTACATTTGCTTTAAAAGGTTAGCATAAAATGGTTTCACTCTTTTTCGGGAAAGTAGAAGCAGTACACCATTAGGATCCTAAAAAAGAGACATCTTGCAGATTGAATGGTCTTTGCCTTTTGAGGAGAACTTGCGTACTTTATGGCATTGACTGTTGCTTTGATTCCGGGATAAAGGGATGGGCCCAGGTCTCACCCATAGTCACAAATCATTGAACAAATGGATTACTTACAATGGTGGTCAGTGAGGGGGGGGATGCCCCCCACATTGGTAGTCAGAAGAATAAGCGCCCTGTCATGTGTCTAATAAAAAATAGGGCTTGGTTGCAGAGGATGAGAATATGATGGAGCAATACAAGTTGATATGGTCCACGTGGGAATGGTTTAAAGAATCAACCCAATTTAAATCGCTTTGGCCATGAGCCTAACAGAGAGTATGGGCCTCAAAGAGCTTAGATTCAGCTGTGTTAAAAGAAGATTTAGAGATTGAATACGGAATAGGCCAGTCAGGCATTCTATATCTCTGGCCCAATCCTACCCCTAACCCTGGGCTAACCATCTTGTTTTTGAACAGGGATCCCTGGTGTGTGTCCCGGTGTATCCTGGAAGGTTAAAGAGAGCGGTAACGAGGCTCTCGAGGTTTATTGGATTTCTTGGATCCCTAGCATTTGTTATGTCCCCCCATTTAGGCTATAAAAATCATTAGATGTACGTGTTCTTCCCTGTGTTTTCCCCTTACCCTTCTTCGTACCTTCCCTATAGTTGTCGCCAACCTATGTCAACAATGTTCTGTATATGAAAAGTGACACTTGTTTAACGATGTTTCATTGTAAACGCGGTCCTTCGCCCCCATTTTTATGTATGTGTCCTTTTTATGTGTGTTTTGTAATGTTAAAATCCAATAAAATGATTGAAACAAAAAAAAAAAATAGGGCATTCTTGATCAATATTTGACTGATATATTGAATGAACATTGATTGGGAATGTTTGTGCTTTGTTCAATCATTTTCCCTTTTTGTTTTCTTCAAGCCAGGAGCATACCCCAATAAGAACTAGCCTATGGAATTGCTCCCCGGATGTCAGGGAACACTCTCATTGGCTGGAAATTGTTCGGAAATACTCCCAACTTAACAAGGTAAGTAAGGAGATATCAATTTTTTGCACTAATGTATGGCCAATTTAGTCTAACTGTCAATAAGAGGGGTTCCCAACACTCAATTTATATCTTGCATAAATGTGTCCCAAATGAAAAAATGCATCCACCCCAGTTTTTTTTTAGTCTGCCTGTCCTGATGTATTAGCAGATGCAAATATTTATGTACTGTAAAGACATATGATAAAGCGTATGCATATTATATATAATGGTATCATGTTAAGCATAACGTGCAACTTCCTATATAGGTCATTTTAGATAACATTCACTCAGTTGGCTAATATCAAATAAATATTTTACTGTTAAAGTAATTTTTCCAAAGATAAAAAGTTAGTTTTTGGTGAAATCCACAAATATGTAGAGAAAGTTGAGGTGGCACAGATGTCACACATTAGTGAATAGATTAGCCCTTTCCCTCCTTCTTTATGTATCTTCATCAGAGGCTTTCCTTATGAAACGCCTTATTCAGCCTATAGTTTGCAACCCAACAGTAGAGAAGTGCCCTTTGTAGCAATGGTGATATACATTTGTTTTATTTACATTATACTGGGCCTGTGTTCAGGTATGATACTGTATTTTTTATCTCCTGTATACATATTACTAAAATATAATGAACTGGTATAACAACAACTGGATACAACTTGTTTCTGTATTTATCTAACATATAGATAAATAGATAGATATAAAAACAATTATATATATATAGCTATATTTAGATGATTGAATAGTTGTGGAATAAAGAGCTAGACACCACGTGTTTATTCTAAATCATTGTAAATCATCTAAACATCTTCTGTTACAGGGACGTTGGTAGGAGATTCTGTACAATCGGTACTTCCTATGGTGTTGGGTAAAGAAGGATGGAATGTAACTCTCTCCTGTAATTACTCCTCTACGTATACATCTAACTACCTGTACTGGTACTGTCATTACCTGGGAACATCTACACAGTACATACTACATAAAGCTAACCTGGGCAACTTTGCCAGTTCAGCGACATTTGCTAATGGAAAGTTCTCATGCAAAGTGACAACAAACTCTGCACACTTATACATAAGTAATGTGAAGACAGAGGACTCAGCCAGCTATGTGTGTGCTCTGCAGGCAGCACAGTGTGACACCGAGCAGCTGAGATCTGATATAAACCTCACACTGAGCATCTGCACCATGGATGAAGAAAACATTATACAGCTGATCAGTCACTGTTTTAGGATGGGAAAGCAGCAAAGAAATCAATTAATTGTACACTAGTGATGAACTAGTGCAGTTCATCACTAGTGTACAATACATGTTTTCTAAAGAGACGCTGCCCTTACAAAATTTATATTGGCATATAGGATTATAATTGTCACATCACATCCATTTCCTTAATAAATTAGTCCAGTGCATCTATGCTCCACATCTGGAAAATGAAACCAGAAGAGAACCCGGTCTGGACAAGAAGCTTGATCGAAGGAAAAGAAAAGGCGTGACCAGGGTAGCTCGGACCTTCTACCCCATCCCAATTAACACATTACCAATAAAAAAAACTTTTCCCACCCCCATCCCCCCTACCAATCAATCCCCAGCCACCAAAAAAGACACAAAATGTGGACTGAAAATGGCTGACAAAGAAGCCATTTATTTAACAATAATTAAATAATTAACCATTCAAGTATTAATAAATAAATAACACAGTAGGAAATAAATAACCCACATTTAAACATCCATATGAAAGCATAAATTAACATAACTTTAAATAAACATGCCCTTAATAATTACCACTCTAATTCCTCCCTTATTAACAATACATAAACAACAATATCCCTAATGTTATAAAACTCCTACCTCCCGGTTCTAAACCTGAACAGCTGCAGATCTCAGGCAAAATCCACATCCATCAGGAATTTAACTCTTCCAACATCTCAACCTTGGCCCCTAGCTGCCCAGTGCCGCCTCGTGAGCCATGACCTTCAATTCACCATAAAGGGGGGCCTCACCAAGGAGGATGCTTTCTGCCAAAATCCACCTTACAACGCCCAGGAACCTTGCCTTCCAGGACCCTAACTGCCAAAACCTACTAGATGCAAAAACTATAACAAACAGGGTGGGTGAGCGGGAAACATTTTTTTCCTAAAAGGGGGCCTCCCAGTTTCATCTCCCCCCCTTTAAGCCATCCTACGCCTAATCCCCTCCTACCTCATGATCAATGCTACCACTGCCCCTCCCAAAGCATTACCACAATTTTATTAACCCTTAACACCCCTGGGCTAGCCTCACACCCTGTCATGTAGGCCATGCACCCAATATCTTATGGCTACGGGCCTCTCTGACAGCTCTTCTCTACATCTTACCTTATGGAAAGAGAATAAAATGATCACAGGATAAAAATTACCGATTCCTCTGTAGGGAGGAAGGCTGGGTTGTAAAGCTAAAGAGTAAATGAGCCTGGACCTGAGGAAATACCCTGAGTACATAAAAACAATCCCAGAGATCTAAAAGAGCTTTGCAACAGGAGGGTGAGGTTGATGTCCAAAGTGATCAGAAGAGATACAGATATTTTTATAGCATAATGGTAAAGAATGTCTGCCATGGTTTAGCTACAAATGGTATGGCTACGAACTTGACAAATAATTCAATTTTTAAATATAGTCATTATAGAGGTAAAGGTGTGGAAAAACTTAAATATTATTAGCACCATTATATTGAAAAATCCAATTCTCTATCTCTCTAAAATACAACTTTATATTTTTGCTAGTACCCTGCACCAGCTTGTGTTTTATATAAGTGTGGACAAAACACTTGAACACATGGTCGTTCACTAATTAGAGACACAAAGAAATGCTAAATTTACCATGAGAGCAGCAATTTGGAATAATTATTCCCAGCTGTCAGGCAGTGAACTAAGCAACAAACTGATACTGGTTGACTGCTAGAGAATATCAGATACTGATTCCCGAGCAATGACGGCATGAATTTAAAAAGTCAGAACACTTTCTACATTGCTTCAATAAGGCTTCACAATTGTGATCTGGATTCACATTTGGTACTTTTGTTTTTGGCCTGGCACCAATCAATTAACAACTAGTTGACATTAGAGACCTTATTCAGGCTAAAGACAGGCACATTTTCATCAATTGCTGTTAAAGGTTCATAAAATACCCAATTTTGTAAGCACATTAATAACACTGGGGAACAATTTTGAACAAATTTTTTGTTGACTTTAATTTATAAGCTTATTTAGACTAAAATAGGTATGCTGATTCTGAAAGTGCGGTTAGTTTTCTTCTATCATGTCAGGTTTTATCTACTGTTTATATTAACCCCCCTAGCAGTAATCCCGAGTGTGACTCGGGATGGATTTTCCATGCAAAAAGCGGTAATTCCGAGTCACACTCGGGGTCGCTTTAAACTTAAAAAAACCCACTTACCTTGTTCCGTCGGCATCCCCCGGCGTCCTGCTTGTTCTCACAGGTCCTTGGGACACGTCATGCTCCTCCGATCTCCTGCCGCGAAGTGCAGAGACGATCTCCGGAGATCAGCGGGAAATTCGAATAATTTTTTATTGGATTCAATACAAAATAGCTGTATTGTATATAGCTGAGTCCAATACAAAGAAATTTTAATATTTCAGTGAGTTATGCCTAACAAATATAGCCTACAATGTAAAATAAATTTCCATGCAAAAAAAATGTATTGCTTTTTGAATGGAAATGTGGACAGAATTAGAACGCTAGGGGGGTTAATGCGATTACTGTAGCATTGATTTGTATAGGGTAATCATTTACACACAAGACAGTGTGGTCAGAGGTTGTGCGCTGCTCTACTTATTGAAAAATCAAAATGTATTTTTCTACTTACACGCATATTTCCTTTCTTTCAGATCATGTCTGGCTCTGATGTTTCTTGTTTTAAGTGCCTAAACAACCCTGATTCATTTTGTTATATCTGTGGCAGTTTCACCAATCCCAGTCAAAGGGGCGAACATCAGCACATTTGTGGAGCAAGCCTATTTGGCATATTTCAAAGTTAAACTTGGTGATCAAGATAAGTCTTGGGCCCCTTATAAGGTGTGCAAACAGTGTGTTGAGGGTTTACGAATGTGGATAAAGGGAACACATGAAAAGATGTCATTTGGTATACCTATGGTTTGACGAGAGCCAGGAGATCATTTTAGTGACTGTTACTTTTGTATAGTGAAAACTTTAGGATTTAACAAGAAAAATAAATGTAACAAAGAGCAGTGGTCGCCAACCTTTTCAGTCCCGCGGACCACTAAAATTACCGTCTCCTGATCGTGCATGTGCAGGGAGCCGAGTGTCCATCAAAGGGGGAGAAACCTCCCCCATAGTGACATCATTATGACATAACCCCGCCCACTATCCCATCGCAGATACGTGTCTGCGATGGGAGAGTGGGCGGGTTGTGACCAGAGAGACAGCCCGTCCACTTCACGGAGCCTGGGATTTGTATGGGGAATGTGGTCCGGCAGCTCTGGCCAGTGCATCCCCCCAGCAGGGTCTCTCTCCTGACCCCGCTCAGGGGGGCACTGGCCAGAGCTGCGAACCACCAAAATTTTCCCTCTCTTGAAGAACATGATTATGCTGATGAACTAGGTGACAACAATGATGAAGAATTTGATATTGAAGAGGAATCTGTAGGCATCAATAGCTCGAAGCAGAGCTTAAAGTGTGTCCTGCTTCACAATGGCAATTTATTTGGGTCAGTCCCAATCATCCATTCAGTTTCTTTTTGTGAAAAATATGCAGACATAAGGAGAGGCATTGAGTTGTTGCAATATCACCAACACAATCAAGTCATCTGTGTTGACCTTAAAATGGTATGCTTCCCTTTGGTCAGCAATGCGGATACACCAAGTATACCGGTTATCAGTGCATGTGGGACAGCAGAGCTCATGAGAGGCATTGGGTGGGAAGGAATTGGTCTCCAATATCTGCCCTAAAACCAGGTGATCAAAACATTCTACATAAGCCACTTCTTGATAGAAAGAATATTATAAATCCTTTGTATGAACAAAAGAAATTTAAATAATCAGTACATTCAAGTAAATATTTCATTATTTTTTTATTGTATGTAAAAACTGGGTGTGATAGCAAAAAACTGGGGTAATTTCTGGATTCACAAATTAGTGAAAAGCAAGTGTAAGATCTAACTCAGAGGTCAGCAGACTCCGGCCTTTAGGCCAGATACGGCCTAGCCCGTAGTCCGTTCCGGCCTAACGCCCCACCGGTCAATCGGCCTAATTCCGGACGGCAGGGGCCGCATGCAGCTCTTGAGCCTTCTTGTTATGCCTCCCTTCCCTTTTTACCAGGGCCGGCGTTAACACTTCCACCGCTGGGGTAAGGGGACATTTCCCTTCAGGGGCATTACCTCGCCCAAAATAGTTTGCTGACCCCTGATCTAACTAACACTTTAGGTTCAATCCATAATCAATTAGGTATCTAAAAGTAGAACTCCATCTGAAAATGTCTCCATTGAGTTGGAGGCTTTAAACATGGTGCATTTAATTTTAAAAATTTAAAATTCAGTGTCCTGTTTATCACTATATTATAATGTTGCTGCTGGTACACAAATAACTAAAAGTTTATTGATTTTTTTGTATTCTTCAGAAAGAAATGAATATTTCATAAAGCTTCTCATCCAGTGACGAAAAAGTCATATTGTTGGATAACATTAAACATATTAATTTGCCTGATAAATTCTGCCATGTTTATTTTTGGAAATGGAAACATGTAATAGAACATTGTTTTGATGTCAGCAATAATTTTAATGTTTAGGTAAAAATCTGCTGGCTTTGGATCGAACTTCAGCCAACAGTAAGTAAACAATCATCAAATACTACAACTAAACAGTCAAGGTGAGTTTTATATTACTTATATTATTTATATTTATAAGTCATTATTTGTTACATCTCTATTTAATGTACAGCGCTGCGTAATATGTTGGCGCTATATAAATCCTGTTTAATAATAATAATAATAATAATATTCTCAGTTTTACATCTATAGAATACACCTATACAGAAGTGTTTATAAAAGTGGCCTTTTCTAATGCATTTATAAAGTGAACCTAGAGTAAATTCTAAGGAATTTTTAGATATATTTGATAAAAGGAGGGAGGTGCATGCAGTGACACTTAAGAGATCAGTCATTTGTATCTGTTGTATTCTACCCATATTCTTTTTAAAAGACACATCTACAATGTCTTTCTCTAACTTGCCAGTTCATATATTTCTAGTATGGTTCCT
>NC_092863.1:33563789-33581652 GCF_032062135.1 Pyxicephalus adspersus | reverse complement strand
ATATATATATATGTATATATATATACACACTGTATGTATTTTGTTTTAGTTAGATCTAGCTATTTAGAAATATGGTATGAATATAAAATCCTGCTTTCCTTCCACAGGTGCTGCCCATGGGAACACTATACGATCAGGGTTTGCACATGTATCTGGTAATATTGGGAAGACATTGACATTATCTTGTAATTATTCCACCACTAGCTATGAGCCATATCTGTTCTGGTATAAGCAGTATGATAACCAGATGCAGTATATTCTGTACCTAGGAGCTGGAGGAATGTCTTCTATGAAACATGATGGAAAGTTCCAGAATGGAAAGTTTGAATCTGAGACAAGCAAGTTCACTACCAGCTTAACTATATACAACATGACTGTATCTGATTCTGCAATGTACTTCTGTGCTCTCAGAGGTGGTGCACAGTGTGACACATACATTGTAGTCCCATCAAAAAAACATCCTCCTCACTACCACTCTATCACCAGGACATGGCACAATTCACCTCACCTTTATGAAGCTACTGTCTCGTTTATGTCTTTTTCTTAGGTACATACAACTTTTTTGCTGCATTTATAATGGGTTTTTCTAGGCAAAAGTGGGACTTTTATAGGGAGGAATAGATATTGATAGTGTGGATACTGTAAAATCAGATATCGACACATAAAATGTAATTATTTAGATCTCTCATAGTGTAAAATATTATTTATAAATGGCGTTTTCAATATATGACTTATTATTTCCCATTTTTTTAAGTCCAGAAGGGTCGTTGTTCATAGCAGACTTACTGTGCTTCCTCGCTGTCTCCCAGTCCTCAACCCCCCAAATCCCTGGTTAATATTTAAACTAATTGGAGTAGTTGACTTTCATATCACATGATGCTCAGTTAAAGCCAAATGCAAAAAAAATCAACCATAGCCAACCGCATGCAGCAACAGCTAACAAACGGGAGCAGTTACCAGTTTTCCAGTGCGGTCCTTTCTCAAGCAAACCTCAACATGTACATTTGACAGTTACTCCCTCATTTAAAAACAATGTCCCAGAACATTGTGGGGCCATGATAAAAGCATCTTGCATATGGAACATTTCATCCTAGGGCAACTCTGGTGGGGGCTGTTGACACATACACTACAGATCACTTAAAGTTGAACCATAGTTTTGACTGCAAATTCTGCAAGGTTTCTGATGCAAAAAGGGACAATCAATTCCCCTTCTACATTAAAGGGCACTTACCTGCCTGTTCGCTATCTTCTATAAAAAAAAAAACACTTCTTGTCATATGTAGCCAGAACTTGCCAGGTATTCCAGTTTCCTAGGGGATGCAAGGACTGAACTACTATATCCTTGCCAGGTCAATCAAGATGGTTGAAGAACAGCATCCCAGAAGAGAAGAAGAACCTGCAACAGAACAGTGACAGGTGAATGTATTTAAAAATTGTGATCAGACAGGTAATTTTAATTTATAGTAGAAAGAACATCGTCTGTCTCTTTTCAAATAAAGGACCTACCCGATTTTAATTTTATTTTTACATTTTACTTTTACTGGCTAAAATATGGCCAACCACTTGGTTCGTTACCTCCTTGAAGTTGAACAGATTTAAGGTTACTGTAATTTTACTGCTGAAAGTAGAACTGCCGAGGAAGGGGGATATGCAATTTCAGGGGTACGGAATACAATGGTCATAAATTATAGGACATGGGTAAAACCCAGTTCTTTAAGAATCTATTCACATAGCCCTGAAAATGAATGCAGAATTCAGCTGGAGGTACTTGAGGCTCCTCTGAAGCTGATTGCTGGGGGGTATACTGGCTGGATTACTGGGAGCTCTGGACATTAGGTAGCTATATAAACATGAATGTGTCTGCTGGACATTTGAATTATAACTACAAGATTTGTTTGGTAATATTTAGAAATAATAATATTCCATCAAGCGTACATAAGTAATGAGGGGCATTTTTACCTGAATTGGTCAGGATTTTGAAAACTATAATAGGCATATAAAATAGGACATTTAGGGCTCTATATCTGATATTCCTTCAAACATTCCCTGGTGGGAAACCATTACTGCCATTAAAACACATAAAGCTTGAAGATTCCTATTAAGGAATGATTGAGGAAGTGTCTGATTCCCTGTTTTTTAAATAGAGCCCATGGAGTATTACAGCCTTCTATCTCATCCTATATGACAGATGTCTTACATATTAAACCAAGCTCTGTTATCACCTCCTACCTGCAATCACTTCTCCTCCCCCATATCACACCTGACACAGTATATATCTTCCACCTCCTCTGTAGAGTCATCTATAGCCATGAAGAAAGTCACTCTATTCTTATTGTACTGGGACTTTTATCAGGTAATATAAGTATTCTGTTCTGAACATATATTGCATATTAACTATCAAGTTTCATGTATGAAGAAGGTTACCTAATAATGGTCATGTTTTCAATTCATTCAGCCAAATCATTCACAGTTTATATATGTTATAAATCTTTAGAATAATTAAATTGGAAGATATTAGTATATAATCTATTTTTACTAAGTAACAGTTTAATTTGATGACTATTTCCATGATGATATCAGATTATTGCACACTTATTGAAAAATTTCGTATTGGATGTTGGATGATGAGTTAGACATTACATGATATATTTGTTTTGTATTGCAGAAAAGGTTTTGGGAGATGCCATTGAAAGTGTAAGGAAATGAAAGTGTAAGTGTAATGAAAGTGTAAGGAAATGCCCATCTATCTGGCAACTCCATGCTGTGCGCCATTGCAATGATTAACACTGTTTGTTCTGTCCAGCAATGTCATTTGCGGCAGCCGGGGAAATTTAAGTTAGCAGCAGCCTCTGCTTCCCTTTAGTTGTGCAGCCTGATGTATTTTGGCATCCCCAGCATCCATTGTTGGGCTGTGCACAGCTGAAGGAGATTTTAGAGTCTTGCGTTGCATTTGGCTACTGGGACTTTAAAGCCTCCCTACTCCCTGCTGGGTATTTCTCTGTTACTGACTTGTGCCTGACTATCCGTTTACCTCTGCCTGGGCTGATCTTTGCTTGTGACCCCGACTCTGCTTGTGCCCTTCCCTTTGTATCTTGCTTGGTGGACTGATTTTCTGTGTTTTGACTTTGGCTTGTTTCTGGATTTCCTGATAATTCTGTACCCTGCATCTGTGGGCTTCCTGTTAGCTGCTGGCCTATCTCCAGACACCATCCCTTGCCCAACAAGTCCTGAGGGCAACCGAGTTCTGGGAGACGCAACCAGTCTCCCGAGGCTGAGCGGGGGCTGCTATAGGTGAAGACCACGACGTTAGATTGGGGGACTGGTGTCTGGAGAATACTGGGGCAGTACAGGGAGAAAATACGTACTTCTACAGGACACTTGTGATGACAAGGATCACACCATGAAGCAGAGAGCAGTAGAATAGCTGAGTCTGCTGCTCCTTCCCGTCCAATCGCATGTTGAGAGTAGGGAGGTGACCTGATGATTGGTCACTAGCCTGATTGTGCCATTGCAATTCTGTGCAATTCCTGAAAAAACAGAGACGTATCAAATTGTCACAGTGTTGTGCAAATTTAATATACCATTATATTGCCTTCCAGGTCCACAATCTAGTGCCATTACTATATAAAAGAATTTCTTTATCATTACATACCGAATTTTACATTCATTGACCTAATTTCTAAGTGTCTCACATGTGATGTTGAGTCTTTATATTTAGTTGGAAGGATATCCTCAGGACACAAAATGAGGCTCAGTCTTGATGCAATTTTTAATCCACACTGTAAAAAGCAACTAAGTTTCAGTACATAAGAGGAGCATGTAAAACTGCAAGACAGAAGGTTCAGCCTTTATTGATTAAATGGATATGGGCTCCAATAGTGCAACCTCACCTGTTTGCAGATGGCAACAATATGTTCATGTAATTCAGCACAATCTGGTATTGGTCACCACTTCAGGCAGATATTAGAACCGGGCATTTAGGGGGGTTTCTCCAGCAAGACCTTTCATTACCAGACCTTGTGGAGTGGAAACAGAACCTGCATACCCGCATACCTGTAAGGAGATTTTTCTGTGGGAGATTCCAGTAGGTTATTTAGCCTTGAAATGTGAAGTATGCATGAAACATCAATTTTTGATGGGAATAGTTTCATGATTATCTATTAAATAGATTTGTTATAGTCTAGAAGTCTAATCCATTAAAACAATTTCAGAAAGTGCTACTATTACTAGTTGAGAATATTAAATTTGGATTTATTATACCTTTATATAATTAGGCAATCATAGATGATACTGCAGTATTGGAGCCAATATCCATTTTTTCAAAATGTTTCATCTCAATGTTTAAAAACCTAAATTGGAACTAAACCTTTAAGACAAATAAAAAAAGTAATAGTTTGTTTTATCAATTAACAATGCAAAGTGAATAAACAAATGATATATCTAAATCAGATAAATATTTGGCATGATCTTTTCTTTTAGGTGCACTGGCACACAGTATTTGAAGTAAGTTAGCAGGTAGGATGTTCCAAACATCTTAGAGAACTAACCACAGATCTTTGTCTTCGTGTAATCCCAATCACTTTCAGAACTCCTTGTTCTTCTTTACACTGAAATAATGTTTTCAATGACATTGACAGTATGTTTCAGGTCAGTGTCCTGATGCAGAATAAATTAGGGTCAGTCAAATGCTACCCCCGATGGTATTGCATGATGGTTTTCTCAGCACTGAAGACACCATTAATTCTGACAAAATTCCTTGCAGCCCCAAACTTGCAGAGAACCTCCACCATGCTTCACTGTTGGTTGCAGACACTCATTAATGTACCAATCTCCGGCTCTTCAGTGATCAAACTGCCTTCTGCTACAGCCAGATATTTGACATTTTGACTGACCAGACCAGAGCACTCGCTGTCACTTTTCTGCACCCCAGTTCTTATGCTCTTGAGAGAGTTGAGTTGCTTGGCCTTGTTTCCTTGTCAGAGGTTCTTCTTGGTGGCTCCAAATCTTCCATGAACACCTTCTCTGGCTAGACTTCTAAGTGTTCTAAGGTGATGGCTCTGCTAGACATCCTGTGATTTCATATGTAAGTAAGCATGATGTGTCTTTTATCTGCTGCAGTCTACAGTCCTCAATGTTGCCCATTTCTTTCTGCTTCTTCTTCAAAGGAGCTGGAGGAGCACATCCTAAACTAATGTTTGCCTTGGAGAAGCCTTGCTAATGTAGTATAATTACCTTGTGTCTTGTTTCTGTGCAAAGTCTTGCCATAGTGTATTACCTGTGGCATGGAATTACTTTCCACATTCACATCTGGGAGTCTGGCTGTTCCTCACCCAGTTTTAGACTTCTTACACTGTTGCTGTTTTTTTTTAATGACTGCATTAAAACTCATATATGGAAATATTAATTAGCAGATGTTTGTTATAATGGGGGTAATCATACACCTGACTATAATACTATATTATCCCTGACTTTGTGCATGGATCCATCATTCCTCCATCTCCTGATGTATATCTTCTGGATTTAGAACACAGTGGAAAGAGGATATATGGCATATGTGAAAAAGAAACATGGCCACATTGTACTGATTTTTGGGTGTGACATTATACTCCATTGTTAAATCCCAACTAAACCCAAGGGAAATTCTAATAGTGATCAGCTTGATAAGTGAATGCAAGCAGTGTGCTTAAGCAAAATTGTGCTTTTCACTACAGCTTTTCTCAAGAAAATTAGTACTTCTACAATGACAGTAAGGCTCAGGGATATGGTGACAGAGCGAAAAGATATAGGGAGCAAAGGAGAATACCAATTTTAGAAAGTGCTAGTTGAGAATAAAACATTTAGATTTATTTTACCTTTACATAATCAAGCAACACATAGATGAGACTGAAGTATTGGAGCCAATATCTTTTTTTTCAAATGTCAATGTTTAAAAACCTAAATTGGAAGTAAATTGGTGAGACAAATAAAATAGTTAATGGTTTGTTTTTATCAATTAACAATGCAAAGTGAATGAACAGAAGAGATATTTAAATCAGATAAATATTTGGTACAGCCATGGAGAAAGCTGCTCACTGTATTCTGATCATACTACTCCATCCAATAGGTAATACTCTTCATTTATAATGTGGTAAACAATTATTTTAATTACTGTAAATGATAGAAAGTGAAATACACTTTTGTATGATAAATTATATATCTGTAGAACTGGCTTGTGTGCAATATATAATTTTTTGGAATTTGTTTTATTATGGAACAGTTATGTTCTGTTACTATTTTTATGATGATGTGACATGTTGAATTTTAGATCTCTAGGAAATGATTATGAAAAACATATGATTTACATAGATTTAGTAAAGTTTAGTAACATTTTTGAAACAATTTTGTTCAGGTACTATTTTAATTTTGATATTTAAGTATCACACACTTATTGAAATGTCTGGATGTTAGATGATGAGTTGGACATCACATTATATATTTGTCTTGTCTTGCAGGGAAGGTTTAGGGAGATTCTATTACAATGAAAGATCCTCAGGTGATGGGTGAAGAAGGAAGGAATGTGACTCTGTCCTGCACTTACACCACCACAAATACATATAAAGTGTGAACAGAAAATACAAGTGTCCAGCAGCCAGCTTAAACAAAATTCCAACCTGGCAATAAGGCACTCACAATATAGTCCTAACTTGGGGTTCATAGCTTATACTGGAGAGGTTCTTCCTTCCCCAGGCTTCTCTCCCTGAGTCAGACCTGGCCCCAGGCTCCATCTCCATCCACATATTCTGTATTGGTAACTCCATTTTATTGGCAATCACTTGTCACCTATATGAATTATAGTTGCCTGGTCTTATGGCAGTAATACTTTTGGGTCAGTAAACTGGATCCATCATTCCTCCATCTCCTGATGTATATCTTTAGGATTTAGAACACAGTGGAACGAGGATATATGGCATATGTGTGAAAAAGAAACATGGCTACATTGTACTGACTTTTGGGTGTGACTTTATACTCCATTGTTATAGCCCAGCTAAACCCAAGGGAAATTCTAATAGTGATCAGCTTGATAAGTAAATGCAAGCAGTGTGATTAAGCAAAATTGTGCTTGCACACTGCACTACAGCTTTTCTCAAGAAAATTCGTACTTCTACAATGACAGTAAGGCTGAGAGATATGGTGAAATAGCGAAAAGATATGGGGGCAAAGGAGAATACCAATTTTAGAAAGTGCTACTACTGCTTGATGAGATTAATACATTTAGATTCATTATACCTTAATATAATTAGGCAACACATGGATGAGACTGCAGTATTGGAGCCAATATCTTTTTTTTCAAATGTCAATGTTTAATAACTTAAATTGGAACTAAACCTGTGAGACAAATAAAATAGAAAATAGTTTGTTTTTATCAATTAACAATGCAAAGTGAATTGACAGAAGAGAAATCTAAATCAGGTAAATATATGGCGTGATCCCTTTTGCTTTAAAGCAGGCATGATCGTTTCTTTTAGGTGCACTGGCACACAGTAATTGAAGTAAGATAGCAGGTAGAATGTTCTAAACATCTCAGAGAAGTAACCACAGTGTATGTAGGCTGCCTCATATCCATCTTTGTCTTCATGTAATCCCAATCACTTCCAGAACTCCTTGTTCTTCTTTAACCTGGGATAAAATATTAATGACATTGACCATATGTTTGAGGTCAGTGTCCTGCTGCAGATAAAATTGGGGTCAGTCAAATGCCTCCCTGATGGTATTGCATGATGGTTTTCTCAGCACTGAAAACACCAATAATTCTGACAAAATTCCTTGCAGCCCCAAACTTGCAGAGAACCTCCACCATGCTTCACTGTTGGTTGCAGACATTCATTAATATATTATTATTAATGCAATTTTTCTGCACCCCAGTTCCTATGCTCTTGTAGATAGTTGAGTCACTTGGCCTTGTTTCCATGTCAGAGGTTCTTCTTTTTGGCTCCAAATCTTCCATGAACACCTTCTCTGGCTAGAGTTCTCTGGATAGTAGATAGGTGTACCTGGGTCCCACAGGTTTCTGACAGTTCTAAGGTGATGGCTCTGCTTACATCTCACCTGTATAAGGGTCGTACCTATGGGGGTTTGTTTGCTTCTAATGGGTTCATGTAAGTCTACAGATTTGCAAAACCAACTTTCCAGCAAAATAACATCTAGAGATTAATGGAAAACAATACAAAATGCGGCCACAATGAAACGCAATGAATAAAAAATGCATAAATGTAAACTCATATATAAGAACTCCTTTGAAATACTAATAAACTAATATTGTATAAATATTTTATATAACACTGATATGACATTTAGTTTAGGATCACCCCTAGGTTTTATAGAAAACTACAGGTTCTATAATGACATATAATAACATTTCTGCCCCAAAGCAGAGCAGACATAGTTATTGTTGGTATTAGCTTATTCATTCAGTGTGTATTGTCCTATGCCAGGAGTTACCAATGGCAAATCAGAAGCTGATGGGTTTTTAGGATTACTGCTTCAAATGTATAATTATTAATATTATGTATTTATAAAGTGCCAACATATTACGCAGTGCCGTATATTAAAAAATAGAAAATATTGTGTTTCATATGAGAGGCCATATACCATCAAAAAAATTAAATATGCTACATTCCTATTTAACATATTTATAGAATTTGATTAGACCTTTATTATCAAAATAAACACAAAAATTAATATTGGAATAAAATCTGTTTTTATTGTGAAGTTAAATAATCCTTAAGGAGACAACACTTGGGTATCCTAGACATGTGCCTTCTTCCTCAAGAATAAAATAAGTCATTATGTGTTTATTATGTGAACCTAGTAATAACACTTAAATTGAAAGTGTAGTCCAGACTATGGCACAGGCTGCCATCATACAGGGACTACAGGCGAGGTAGAGATGGATAGATATAAAATATGAGGGATAGAGTCATATCGTCCTCACCTACCTTTACAGTTCTGCAAATACACAAATCAGCATTAATAATCCGTGAAAACTGAAGTATCACTGTTTCACACTACAGGGACTCCCCACATCTCACCAATTTACCAGGATGGTGAAGGGGCAACATAATAATGTTCTGTATGGGTTACCAATGGTAGTCCTTATACCAGGGTTAGTAACAGAATGTAAAACAGCTCAAACAGCTGGGAGCTCAGACACTGATGAGCTGTGTGTACATATATGTGTCTATTGGGCACTAAATGGAAATAACTACAGTTTTATAGTGTGTTCTATGTAGTCTTTTCAGATTTCTTCTGTGCTGTAAATATTACGACTTTTTAATCAGCAATCACACCAGAATTAGTCAGGATTCTATAATGTGTCCATAACAAATATTAATTAGAACATTTGGAATATTCTAATACTTAAACATAGTACTGGTTGTAATGTAGATCTCTCCCTGGTCTCATATATTACACTCAGCTCTATGTTATCTCCTCCCACCCGCAGTCATATCTGTCCCATATCACATATAATACAATGTACGATTTGTACATGAGTGATATGAAGACAGAGGACTCAGCCAGCTATGTGTGTGCTCTGCAGGCAGCACAGTGTGACACCGAGCAGCTGAGACCTGACATAAACCTCACACTGAGCATCTCCATGGAGGGGGAGACATTGTACAGATTAGTCATTGTTGTGTCTATGTGAAGAATACAGAAACCTGATCAGAATAATATATAGAATATGATAATATTAAACTTTTAACTTAGGTATCTGAACATAGAACTCCAGCTAAAACTTTTGCTTCATGTCACCAAGACTTTACTTGACAATGATCAGTGAAGAGATTTACAAATAAAAACTATTGAATGGAACATTGGATAGACGTGTATTGGATGCAATAGAACCTTCAGACAATATTAATGAGTGAGGGAAGATCTGGTGCACTGGTAGGAGGACAGGAGATGGCAGAGTATCTGTACATGCAGCAAGTGTAGGTGCCTGAGTCTGAATAGGTATGAGCAACCTCAAACCAGCAAATGAGAAAAAGAGGAAGGATCAGCATTGAGGGTCACACTGCAACAGCCAGGTTTTAGAACAACGTAGGGGTAGGGGAAAAACATATTGTTAATTTGCAGTAAGTTTTGCAGCAGTATTTAGAACTAAAAATTAAAAATGGCACTTAGTATTTCTCAAGGTCCTTATCCTAAGTCTACACAGATCGATGTTAAAACTGAACATTTAAATACTCATGTATGAAATTCCAATGAACTAGTCCAGGGAGTTTGTAGGCAGCACGTTTTTAAGCGTTAAAGAAAATGCTCCTTGCTCCATAGGCTATCATGGGAGAACCCTGCAAACAGATTCTGGTATGGATGAGGTCCAGGACTGAAACATTTGCTAGCTAATAGCAAAATTATTTTTATAAAAAACTATTCCACATTTGCTGACTTATCCAGGTTCTCCCCTGATAGTCTATTTTCTCCAGTCTTGGAGATCTGTAATAAATCAGGCCCATAGTGAGAACAGACCCCATTTGTGACTTTCAGCTCTGCAGGACCCAACCACATTAAAATTGTCAAAGAGTGAGTAGAATTTTCTAGTGAGTAGCTGTAGAACAAGCAATGTACCCAGAAGGTGACACAGTTATTTGGATTCTTCAATTCTGTGGCTATTTTTTGACTCCAGCATATTGTGTGTGATTATTGGACTAAGATTGTTCATAAACATATTGGTTATGTCCTGTCTTTGATCCCCTTTTACAAGTATATATAAAAAGTTTCCGTACTCAGACTAGGTGATGCTAATACCTTTCAAACTATCAGCCCAATCCCAAAGTGCTGTGTTCTGCATAAATACAAATCCAAGAATAATATATAATTGCCAATGTTTGCCAAGAATTTACCTTTAATTTTTATATTATTTATAGAACATTTGGTACTTTTGATAAGGATGAGTACATAACAGTACACATAATTGGTCACTAGATGGCAGAGCTGCATCAGCTTTTTCTTAAATTTTAGGGGAAAAAAACTAAAAGAAAAATAAGAGGAGACCTAAATCTTTTTTTATATTATATTTCATAAAGGTGAGACGTGTACCAGTCATATCTGCAATGTACTTCCCACTTCATTGTAATTTATTACCTTTCAATCAGGTTTCTTTAGTTTGTGTTACTTACACTATAGCTAAATCTAGGTCTTTATGAATATGCTGTACAGTAATCTAATATTATTGTCTTCTTCCACATATGCTGTTCTCAGTAATTCCATACAATCAGACTTGGCACAATAATCTACGAATAATTGGGAAGACTGTAACACTGATATGTAATTATTCCACCACCAGCTCCCAGCCATATCTGTTCTGATAAAAGCAGTATGATAGCCAGATGCAGTGCTGTACTTCTAAATTCTTAGAGATGGTGCTCAGTGTGACACATACATTGCAGTTCCCTCAATAAAACATTTTGTCACTCCTCCACGTCCACCAGTAGATGATGTAATACATTTCATCATTATATAGGTCAGTGCCAATCAGTTCATATAAGTTTACAGGATTGCAAAACTAAATTTCCATCTAAATTGAACTTTTTGTGGGAATGAATCTAGTAAAGTTTAGAAAAGATAAAGTACCGCATCCTTTACAGTTTGCACAAATGTTGTTAAACATAAAAGTTTCAACATTTTTTAATTAGGACAACATACAAATCTAAAACTTTTCACTCTTTACCAGTTTACACTTCAATAAGTAGAGGCGGGTATAGAAGATTTTTAAAAGTGCTTTAGAACCTTGTACATCATTTAGGTCCGTTCAAATCATGTGAAGAGAGAACACACATATATAGAGATGAGCAAGAATGCCTCTGACTTTCCCATGAAAATTTCCTCGGACTTCTGATGGGTCCGCCTAATTTCGGTGGGACAATTTTGCATACCCATCGAAAGATCAAGTAAATCATTACAAGAGGAGTACATTCATGCAGCCTTGGGAATCATGTTTGGTAAGCGAGAACGGCCGATTTGCAGCGAGATCGAATTTTAAAATGTGCTCGCTCACCTCTATACATATATCAATACCTTTTATTTCCATCAACAGATTGGCACTTAATGAATAAATACTTCATTTCTGACCTCTCCTCGGTGTGTGTTGGGATCCTATTAACACATGAAATCCCTCTTAGGACCTGCCAGCTTTACCTGTCCTGGGCACTAGTGGTGCCATGGCAAGTGGAAGAGGATGTTACGTATATCGCATTCTCTGCCAGTGCCATACCAACTTATGTGCACCCTGAGTGCTGCTCAATGAGGAAACATCATGGCTACTAGCAATGGCCCGCTAGAGTATAGAAGCATCCTGGAAATACAAAATTAACTCTCTACATACAGACATTTATATGGGGCAGGATTAGAAAAAAACATAAAAAACATTAGAAAAAATAAAAATAGGGAAAAAAATATATTATAATAAGAAAAAATGCATTGAGGTAAAAACACTGCTTCATGCTACAGAGACTCCCCCACTTCTAAAAATCTGCCAGGATGGTGGATGGCACAAAATAAAGTTTAAACATTTTATCCCAATTTAAAACTATGCGGACAACCACTTATAGTGATTATGTATAGGGTAATGTATAGAGCAATGTAACCATACAAATACATTGACCCTATAAAATGGTTGTGGCGTTCCTCTTCCTCTTGACATGAAATCCCGAGGTTCACAGGCTGGACCGCTGGAAGCTCAGACATTGATGAGCTGTGTTTGCACATATCAGTTTTATAATATGTCCTATGTAGTCTTTTTGAGATTTCTTCTTTGCTTTGAATAGTACAACTTTAAATTAGCAATCACACCAGAATTAGTCAGGATTCTATAAAGTATCCGTAACATGTATTTATAAAAAGACATTTAGATAATGCTAATATTGAAACATAGTACTGGTTGTGATGTAGATCTTTCCCTGGTCTCATATATTACACTCAGCTCTATGTTATCTCCTCCCACCCGCAGTCATATCTGTCCCATATCACATATAATACAATGTACGTCTATCACCTCCTCTGTACAGTCATTTACAGCCATGGAGAAAGCTGCTCACTGTATTCTGATCATACTGCTCCATCCAATAGGTAATACTATTCATTTATAATGTGGAAAACATAATTATTATTACTGTAAATGATAGAAAGCGAAATACACTTTTGTATGATAAATTATATATCTGTAGAACTGGCTTGTGTGCAATATATCATTTTTGGAATTTGTTTTATTATGGAAATATAATAATGTGGAAAACATAATTATTATTACTGTAAATGCTGAATAGGTGAATACATTTTTCATGTATAGTATGATGTATAATAAATTATCTATCCTTAGAATTGGCTTGTGTGCGATATATTGTTTGTTGCATCTATTTTGCCATGTAATAAATTAGTTTTGTTATGATTTCAATGAATTATTTATCTTTGGAATGTGATTATATAAGCCATATTTTACAATTAACAATTTGTAACAATGTTGTTCAGGTACTGTTTAAATTTTGATATTTAATTATTAGACACTTATTGAAATGTCTGGATGTTGGATGATGAGTTGGACATCACATAATATATTTGTCTTGTCTTGCAGGGAAGGTTTTAGGAGATTCTATTACAATGAAAGATCCTCAGGTGATGGGTGAAGAAGGAAGGAATGTGACTCTGTCCTGCACTTACACCACCACAAATACATATACATATTACCTGTACTGGTACCGTCATTATCCAGGAATGGCTCCGCAGTACATAATACATAAAGCTAACCAGGGCAGTGCCACCAATAAAGCTCCATTTGCTAAGGGAAAATTTGAAATTGAGGTGACAAGAAATTCTACACACTTGTACATGAGTGATATGAAGACAGAGGACTCAGCCAGCTATGTGTGTGCTCTGCAGGCAGCACAGTGTGACACCGAGCAGCTGAGATCTGACATAAACCTCACACTGAGCAGCTCCATGGAGGGGAGACATTGTACAGATCAGTCATTCTCTAGATAAATTACATCATCAATATTTGGTATCCATGTGTTTTATTATTTTGATATATCTATTAAAAAGTTAAAGGTGTAGCATCTGTCAAATTAACTCAAGATAAGTACACCACAATACTACCGTATATAAAATCAACTATTCCAGCACAACAGTCTATGACTACAACAATATTCTAGGTAATGATTTCTTTATTACCAGAACAAACCACACAGATTGGATACAAAATAATAATAAATGTACTTTAAATTGTAAATATAGTATAATATAAGTAAGCATGATGTGTCTTTTATCTGCTGCAGTCTACAGTCCTCAATGTTGCCCATTTCTTTCTGCTTCTTCTTCAAAGGAGCTGGAGGAGCACATCCTAAAACTCCTGCCTATAGGAAATGTTTGCCTTGGAGAAGCCGTGCTAATGTAGTATAATTACCTTGTGTCTTTTTGCTGTGCAAAGTCTTGCCATGGTGTATTACCTGTGACATAGAATTACTTTCCACAACCTCACCTCGGTAGCAGAGTCTGGCTGTTCCTCATCCAGTTTTAGGCTTCCTACACAGCTGTTTTTCTGTTAATGACCGCATTACAACCTACATATGGAAATTATAATCATTAGCAGATGTTTGTTATAATTGGGCTTAATCATACACCTGACTATAATACTATATTATCCCTGACTTTGTGCAGGTGTACCTATAAGGATTGATTATGGTTTAAAGAAGCAGTACACAAATATGACCACTAGACGGCAGAGCTGTATCTGTTCTTTTTCTTAATTTTAAGGAAATAAAGTAAAAAAGTAGGTGGAGAATGAAAGGGCTTTATATGTATTACATGGGGGAGAGATGTGTAGATTTATCTGTCATGTCTACAATGTACACCTTTACCTGTCCAGTACAGTTCATTCTAATTTATTACCTTTCAAGTAAGTATCTCTTTTATTATTTCTAATACAT
Source organism: Pyxicephalus adspersus (assembly GCF_032062135.1). Classification (NCBI taxonomy): domain Eukaryota; kingdom Metazoa; phylum Chordata; class Amphibia; order Anura; family Pyxicephalidae; genus Pyxicephalus; species Pyxicephalus adspersus. The sequence goes on along the minus strand of NC_092863.1, from coordinate 33,566,692 downwards.
ATTACCTATACTATGCCTGCTAACATGAATTTCTATTTGATTGTAGAACTTCAGATGTGTTTGACCTTTTTACCTACATATTGTTATTATTCCTCTTTGTGTTTGTTACAAAATGAATAAATCTTGTTATTGATAATAACGCTGTTCTATTATCTAATATGATTGTGTCATTCCACAGGTCCTGTCCATGGGAATTCCATACAATCAGACTTGGCACATACTATATGAATCATAGTTGCCTTGCTTTCTGGCAGTAATACTTTTGGGTCAGTAAACTGGATCCATCATTCCTCCATCTCCTGATGTATATCTTCTGGATTTAGAACACAGTGGAAAGAGGATATATGGCATATGTGAAAAAGAAACATGGCTACATTGTACTGATTTTTTGGTGTGACATTATACTCCATTGTTAAAGCCCAACTAAACCCAAGGGAAATTCTAATAGTGATCAGCTTGATAATTGAATGCAAGCAGTGTGCTTAAGCAAAATTTTTCTCATGAAAATTAGTACTTCTACAATGACAGTAAGGCTCAGAGATATGGTGACATAGCGAGAAGATATGGGGGGCAAAGGAGAATACCAATTTGAAAAAGTGCTACTACTGCTAGTTGAGAATAATACATTTAGATTCGTTATACCTTAATATAATTAGGCAACACATAGATGAGACTGCAGTATTGGAGTCAATACTGAGTTAACGAAGCAGTACACAAACATGACCACTAGATGGCAGAGCTGTATCTGTTCTTTTCCTTAATTTTAAGGAAATAAAGTAAAACGTAGGTGGAGAATGAAAGGGCTTTATATGTATTACATGGGGGAGAGATGTGTAGATTTACCAGTCATGTCTACAATGTACACCCTTACCTGTCCAGTGCAGTTCATTCTAATTTATTACCTTTCAAGTAAGTATCTCTTTTAATATTTCCAATACATATTACCTATACTATGCCAGCTAACATGAATTTCTATTTGATTGTAGGACTTCAGATCTGTTTGACCTTAGGATGATTGTATGATTCAGGATATATCCTTGTCTGTTACAAATGTCTGTATTACTAATATCTACAATAAAAAAAACTGTTAGTATTTTACCTACATATTTTATTATTCCTCCTTGTGTTTGTTACAATAATATTAAATCTAGTTATTGATAATTACGCTGTTCTATTATCTAATATGATTGTGTCATTCCACAGGTCCTGTCCATGGGAATTCCATACAATCAGACTTGGCACATATATCTAGTGTTACTGGGGAGGCTGTAACATTGAGATGTAATTATTCCATCAGCAGCTACCAGCCATATCTGTTCTGGTATAAGCAGTATAATAATCAGATGCAGTATATTGTGTACCGAGGAGCTGGAAGTGCGGCTTCTTTAAAACATGATGGAAATTTTGAGACTGGAAAATTTAAATCTGAGACCAGCAAGTCCACTACCAATCTAACAATATTTAGCACAATTGTGTCTGATTCTGCAATGTAAGCTGAGATCTGACATAAACCTCACACTGAGCAGCTGTAACAGAGATGGTTTCGGGGGATCAATCCAATATACAATGTCAGTTCAATACAGCTCTATAATCACAAATATAGCATTAAATGTTTTTTTTTTAAATGAAAGTAGTGGAAGTCTTTGAATTTGTCTTGACATTAGCTTATTGCAATTCATTGTATAACAAAGGTCACATTAGCAGACATTCAGCAGAATACGTCGGCTATTCTGCTAACAATGTGCATGCTGATAGAGCACAGAGATGTGTTCATCAGTTTGCTTCTTTTCTTGTTATTGTTCAGTTACAGTCCAGGGAAAGGATAAGACCTTGAGTAAAATTTGGTGTTAAAAATTCTGCAAAATGCGTAGAACTTGTTGTTGTAATGTTATGCTATTTTTATGGAAAACTAAAAAGAGGTATTCTTTATACCAGTGTTTCTTGAATGTTTTAATATGAAGGAACCCTTAAAATAACTTTCAGGTCTTAGGGAACCCCTACTATAATTACCATATCCACAACTCACAGTACAGGGGAAAGAATTCATATTACATTGTTGGCCAGGGGGAAGAATTCCCCCCATATAGATAGCCAAATTGTCATTGGCATTATTGGTAACTAACCTGAGAGGTACATGTTGCCTATTGCCCATTGAACCCCTAGCAGCCTCTGGAGGAACCCCATGGAACACTGGTTGAGAAACACTGCCGTATACTAAGATCACATACTGTAAAAAGATTGTCTAGGATACAATATAGTGCAATATTATTGTGAGTCATTTCCCTTTTACCATGGAAACAAAATAAATGATGCTTGAAATAAAAATATTGTTTTCAAATTAAAAAAAAAAGAAAAAATGATTTAAGCACTACAAACATTTTTGTGTTTTTGTTCTCAGTGTTTTTTTTAGCACATACTTGCTGGTACCACTTTCTATAAAAGGGTGGGGGTATGATGTATTTCTGTATGTATTCTCCTGGGTGAAAGGGCAGATATTTATGGGTCCCTAACCAAACAACATTATGGCCTTCCTGTGGGGATGGGACCTTTTTCAGCAACAATGGCCCTTGTCACTTTTGGAGACAGGCAGGGGTTTGGTTGCACCTCCACTCCCTATTTCTAATATGAAATGTTTCATGACCTATATTAAAAAAAAAATCTTCCAAATGTACCCCTAACCCCTCCAGGACCATTTCAATGAAAATAACAAGTTGGTGGGCATATTGCCAGAATCTAAAAATGATCTATTCCATCTACATTTTGACATCAATTTTGGATAAATTATATTTTAAATTAAATTACAAGTTTTTTTTTTGAGACATGGTATCACATTCTCAGGACTTATGGTGACAACATCATGTTCAGGGACTTTACAATTGTAAAAGTCAGCGGGCACAGACTTA
>NC_092863.1:33503235-33562079 GCF_032062135.1 Pyxicephalus adspersus | reverse complement strand
GAAGACAGAGGACTCAGCCAGCTATGTGTGTGCTCTGCAGGCAGCACAGTGTGACACCGAGCAGCTGAGATCTGACATAAACCTCACACTGAGCAGCTCCATGGAGGGGAGACATTGTACAGATCAGTCATTCTCTAGATAAATTACATCATCAATATTTGGTATCCATGTGTTTTATTATTTTGATATATCTATTAAAAAGTTAAAGGTGTAGCATCTGTCAAATTAACTCAAGATAAGTACACCACAATACTACCGTATATAAAATCAACTATTCCAGCACAACAGTCTATGACTACAACAATATTCTAGGTAATGATTTCTTTATTACCAGAACAAACCACACAGATTGGATACAAAATAATAATAAATGTACTTTAAATTGTAAATATAGTATAATAATATATCTAGGTTCATGCCAGCCAGTGAGGGAATGTAATATTTCTCCTCTCCAGGGATAATTCAGATCTGGATCTATGCCTGTTTAATGCTGCAAAAAAGTACATAGTACATATTTTTACATATAACTATACAATATACCATATACTTTATTACATATAACTATACAATTATCAAGTTATCAATTATCAAATTCAATTTCAAATCAAATTTATGTAGATTTTCCCAATCAACAATCTCCAATAGTATCTCCAATATGTACCTCCGATTCCTAGTGTTCATATATAAAAAAGGTCCATAATCATTAGTAACCCCCATTTTATCATTGGTATTATGAACATAACTAAGTGCAATATTCATACCATGAATAATATTCTAGTTGTAAATAATGTTACAAGTTATAATGAACCATGAATAATGCATTTCTGTCTTTCTAAAGCATTTATCTACTTTAAAAGGAAAAAAAAAAACATTTTGAAAAGGTAAACATGAACTACAGTCTTAATTTCTACCATGCATCTACAAGCTTCTCTTCCATATTATGATGTCCCTGCTCACAGAGTGCATTAAAAGCTGCAGCAACTCATATAAAGCCAGTGTTAAATCCTGGTTGGAGAATGTGATCTCTAGATTGTGAGCTCCTATGAGGGACAGTTAGTGATATAACTATAATGCACTTATAAACATTATATATTTGCTGTGATGTATATATAATTTTGCAATGTAAATGTTATATTTTATTATCACAGAAATATTGTCCTCAGAAAAGAAGGTAGCAGGGATTTTTCAAATGGGAACGCTTGTTTCATTGACAACTGTTTAAAAGGGGAATTCTTTTCACTTTGGGAGATTTTCTCTAATTTCCTGTTGTGCCTTCATCATAGAAAGACCCCCCCCCTCAATGGCAAAGAGACAGAAAATAATAAACCCTTCCACACTCTATCCAAAACTTATAAAGTGTTGGCTATCTATACATTTAATGATGAGGACATGGAGACATCACCTACTTCTTTAACTACCATACAATTAAATATCCAGATAAAGTGTTCATTTTACGAAGATTTAAGGTTGGTGATACTGGAAATGTAACTGTGAGAGCCAGAGCTACGTACATGTATATTACTCCAATGGTTGGGGTTACACGAAAGGTTATTTATACAGGAAGGGGAAGGGTAAAGTTTGCAATAGGGTTACCAGCAGGGTAAGATAACTAGTGTGGTTGGGTGGAGGGATGTTTTAGGGAGACAGGAAGAATTACAGTGAGCGTTATTTTAGGGTCTCATGATGTTGGTTAGGGATACATGTGGTTGTGTTTATGTCAGTGATGGTTGTGTCACATCCTCCCACATTACTATATATAAAGCTGAGAAGGATCCTCACATCAGTACACATCAGTTACACAGCAATGTATTCTGCACAGACAATGCTCAGCTTTATTCCATCTGTATTTGTTGCCTCAGTGCTGATCCTTTATTTATCAAGTAAGTATAATGTATTCATAATACCACAGATGCATTGCTATCTCAATTTCATTTTTGTGATGATACAAATAATGCTTTTTTATGTTTGCAGGTTCTGCTTTGGGAAATATAAACTCAACAGCTCAACATCTGTATAGTGACATTGGAGAAACAATTAAATTATCTTGCATCTACTCCACTATTAGCGACACTCCATATTTGTTCTGGTATCGCCAGCGTGGGAATCACATCCAGTATATTGCTCTCCATGGAGGCAAAACTCAGTCTAGCTTCAAGCTCATCAATACAGAATTGGAGCCTGGAAAGTTCCAATCAGAGACCAGCAATACTCATACAACATTAACCATTCATCACCTGTCTGTATCAGACTCAGCTGTATATTTTTGTGCTCTGAGAGATGGTGCACAGTACTGCAGATGTACTCAGCTGCAATGCCAAAACCTAAGCATTCTAACTCTCCACCACCAGATGGCATTGCTCCCTACATACTGTATACAGATATGGTACACCTAAAAAAATATTTAGGGAATAAAAAACTTTGCAAATAAAATGATTTTATATATTTATATAAAAGTTATTTTGCATGGACATAGTTTTTTGTCCTCAATTTGTCACAATTGTCAAATGTTTTGTAATTCCCTCTTGTTCTCTTTCAGACAATATAAAATATCAAAAATATTTGGAAAAACATTGCATGCATTATTATCAACTAATGGGTCATAGCAACTTTCTGGCTATGTTTGCAGCACCCCACACTGGGAATATAATTTAAAGAGGAACTAAACTCAAAATCCCCCAAAACACAAAAAATACACTTACTTTCAATCCCGTAGGGCAGTCCAATCCATCGGGAAATCTCTTCCATCGGGTCCCACGTTGTCCGGGCATCAGTCTTCGGGCCGGCACTCTGGACACCACTATCTTTTCCTCTTCTTCCGGGTTCTTCTTTCCATGTCACCTGAGTCAGGCGCGAGATCGGGTGACGTAGGTTGGAAAAAAGTTTTCTGATCTCACTCCGCATGCGTAAGCAATTTTTTTCCCTTAACACGAAAAGGCTTCCTCTGCTTATGCCTGAGATGCTCGGGCATGTGCAGAAGGAGCACTCAAAAACCTCCCAGGATACCTACGTCACACATCCTGGGAGGCTCTTGGGTGCATCTCCGGCATGCGCAGAAAGAGCCTTATCTTAGTGCGCAGAAGTGATTAGCGCTTCCATTCTTTCTCTCGCCTAGGTGATAAAGAATTAGGGGGAGGTGCTGCACCTTTTCTTTTTAAACAAAAAGGGTGTTGCACTTAAAAAAAAAAAACAAAATAAATTAATTTTTACTGTACATTAAAGGGTCGTCTAAAATTCTGAGTTCAGGTACTCTTTAATTAAATAAATGGTAATGGCCACCAGGCAACACCTCGTGCTTCATATAGTTAGGAAAGGTTCACCTAGAGCACCTCACATTTTTCTTGCATCTTGCCCCTTTGTCTCCAGTTTTTTTATGGATACTCTGGCTCTTTAAACATAACCCTCATATATATATTTGGAGGTGGGGCAGATACTTTCAATGCCTCTGGGTATATAAAAGTTTTCCTCCCTATAAGACTTCTCTGATGTGTTTTTTCCTTGGGCCACCAACTCCCATCCACCCCAATGGCCTTATGATTTCCCCATTGATTTAGTCCCTGGAACTATGCCTTTCTGAGACAGGTCTACAATCTGTCTAGTCTGGAAAATTTGCCCGTGGAGCAATATATTGCCAAACACTTAGAGAAGAGGTTCATTCACCTGTCACAGATCTTTTTCTGTATTTGCAATTTTTTTAAAGAAATTGCCTTACAACAAACTCTTGAAATTAGCCATTTGTCACAATCTCTTCTTTGTATGAACCAATAAACCTTTGGAGGAGTAACAACAGCAGATCAACTATATACCAAGTAATTTATCATTAGAACATTATTTATCAACTAGGGTTCTGTGGAATTCTGGGGCTCCACCAGAGGCAATGGGGTTCCTTGAGAAACAAGCAATTTGTCACTCTCAGGTCAGTTTAACCTACACTAATTACCTTTTAGCTGTAAGGGTGATATTCTTCCCACTGGCCAGCAATATAAACCATTCTTACTACTCACCAACATACAAATGTACTTTGAGCTTTGGATATAGTAATTATAGCAGGTGTCCCCCAAGTTAAATCGATGTTTAAAAAAGGTTTAGAAACACTGCAATATACTAAGCTGCAAACAGTATACTTCAAGCCTATCAAGAAAACATCATTGTCATACCACACTTCTACCAGCAGATGGCAGAATCCACTTCACAATAATTAAACAGAGTTCAAGCTCTGAGAAAAACAGGCAGCACTAACAACATAAAGATACACAAAAGTAAAACATCTTTAGCACTGTAGTCATTGGATCAGCATGATAAGAAGTGCTTTGAGAATGTAATGTCAGCAATGACAGCCTTCACATTTTTTCTTTAACATTTCGTGACACTTCAAATAATATTTTAAAATTGTGCATGTTTTGTGCATGCTTTATGACTAATAAAATGTAGCAGTCATGTCATACAATGAAGATCTGGTCAACCCTAGGGAACCTTTTAAAGATTTATTCATAAGCTAATGCAATGATTAATAAAAGAGTGGAGAATTAGGAAATACATGTAAATAGTTGAAGCAGATTTCCAGAAGCAAAGTTTCTATAAGTTATGTGAGTTCATAGTTACATTTATATTTATAAAGGTAAATAATTTTAATGTATAATTATGAAAAACATGTGTCCCCGTATCAACACCTTGTGTTGCTCTAAAGGATATTGTAACATCATTAACAATCATTGTATTGTGTACGGACAGCATATGATAAAGCATTGGTTCTGCTGAGCTCTAATATCAAACCCACTCACTTCCTTATATGTTAGATAAGGGTGACATGTGTCTGGTGTCACACACTGGAGGAAGGAATCCCTCCTCCTACTTACCTAGATGTGATACACCTGATTCAGTACATGAATGGAACGTGCCTTGTAGAGAGGAAAGCTCCACGAAATGATGGTGGAATACACTTGTCTCATTCTCCTATTACTGTACTCAGGTATGGTATAGGCCTGTGGTCAGGAATATTACTTGTAATATATGTATGCAACATTATGTACAAGAAATTTTCATTTATATTAATTTATAATAAATAATTTATATTAAATAATCTTTATTATGGAATCTGCATTGCCGATTGGTATAGATTTCTCATATATAAAATTACTGTATGCTACATGATGTACAAGAAATTTGAACTGCTTATGGTATTGTGAGATGACAATATGGCCAATCTGATATTGACATCTAAAAATCTTCTGTTACAGGGACGGTGACTGGAGATTCCATAGAGTCCATAGTTACTTATGTGTTGGGTGAAGAAGGAAGGAATGTGACTTTCTCCTGCTCCTATACCACCACGTACACATCTCGATATTACCTGTACTGGTACCGTCATTATCCAGGAATGGCTCCCCAGTACATAACACATAAAGCTAACCAGGGCAGTGTCACCAATAAAGCTCCATTTGCTAAGGGAAAATTTGAAATTGAGGTGACAAGAAACTCTACAAACTTGTACATGAGTAATATGAAGACAGAGGACTCAGCCAGCTATGTGTGTGCTCTGCAGGCAGCACAGTGTGACACCGAGCAGCTGAGATCTGACATAAACCTCACACTGAGCATCTCCATGGAGGGGGAGACATTGTACAGATCAGTCATTCTCTAGATAAAATAGATCATCAATAAATGGTATTCATTTTGTTATATTTATTAAAAAGGTAAAGATGCAGCATCCCATATTAGCTCAAGACAAGTACGCCAAAATAATATTTAAATCAACTATTCCAGCACCATAGCCTATAGGTACAATACAATATTACAGATGATTTCTATATTACAGAAACAAACATGAAAAAAACCCACAATTTAGGAGCAATTCTCCTCTTAAACTGTAAATTTAGTACAAATGATATATATATATATATATATATATATACACATACATATATATAATTCCCCCTATCAAGCCTCCTCTGCACACGAGCAAGCAGGGAAGCCCTGTTCGTATTTAGAAGTCGTTTGTATGTTGGATGTTCTTAACTCGGGGACTACCTGTCGTTAATAAACAAATAAATATTATGCTAGCTAAAAATAATGAACTCATAATGAACCATGAATAAAGCATGTTCCACTAATATTTCTTGGGAGTCTACTTTAAAAGGAAAAAAAAATACGTTTTGAAACGGTAAAGCTGAACTCTAGTCTTAATTTCTACTATAGATGTACAGGCTTCTCTTCTGCTCACAGAGTGCATTAAAAGCTGCAGCAACTCATGTACAGCCAGTCCTATATCTCCATTCTGACTTTCCACTACAGGATGGCACTGTGCTTTTACATAATTTATACTGTGCCCAACCTATAAACTGTGGGCCACATTTGGCTGCCATATCTGATCATCTCCCGATTCCCTCTGGTTGTTGCCTTACAGTATTGGGGCGCACGCAACTCCTATGTTTCTCAATTAGATCTTGCTTCCAGTAGAGGGAGCTTCCTGAGCATGCTCAGTGTCATCTCCCTGAGAGTGGGAGTGTACTATAGACCTTGGAAATCAACTGTGGCTGCTCCCCACCTACCTACTGTGAGATAATCCCAGAAGCAGCAACTGCAATCTGTGTCCATACAGCTATTGGTATCCCCATGTATAAACCTTCATATCTCCTACATTGATAATCATAAAAACGTGAAATTTTCAGGGTACAAAGGGGACACTACTGCTACTGCTGCTACTAAATGATATTTCGGCCTCCAAACATAGCAAGTTTCCAGATATGGGGTCACATGCATGCATTTTCACATTAGGGGACTAATAAGTTTGCAGGTTAGGGAACCCTGGGGGCCATTTCCAAAGCAATGAGCATTAGGGTATTGTCAATTTGCTCTGCGATGTGCTGCCCCAAATGTATACTTGCTAGTTCACTAAACTTCAAGGCTGCTTTCAGAATGGCAGTGAGGTTTCGGTGTGGTTACCCCTTCCTCATGTCATAGAACCCTGGCTAGGGGGTGACGCTCAGAATCACTCACTGCCAACTGGAGTCAAGTCTGCAGACACTGGGGTGCGAGGGACTGAGCGGCTGGTGGGGTGCCTGTTACACATAGCTGGACACTTACATTCTGTGACCCTCTTCTTCCCCATTAAATGTTATACTCATACCCATATCATTCTACCTTGCCACACATAGCTACCCCCTTACTCTAAGTGTGGTTAAAAATGTCATCACTTCGGCGCCATCTCAAGATACGAAAAACTTTACCTATCATACTGTGCTAACCTGTCACACAAAGCTTGCCACTTACCTTCTGTGAACACTAATTTCTCTTTACCAGTAGAAAAAGGGAAATGTATAACTATAGCTATTATCCAATGCTACCCTGTCACACATATCTGGCCACTTACCTTCTGTGAACCCCAATTTCTCAGAAACGGGGAGATGTAGGGACCTAAAGATGTAATAGTAATTACATGTCTGGCTATCTGTCACATGAATTTCATTTCTCTGGAAGTTTACCGGTCCCCTAAAACTGACAGTACGCATTATATGGTGCGATATATGACTGTCCAAAACCGCATAATAGTTTTAGTTTTGTATCTTTCATTAATAAAATTTTCCATGAATAAAATGAGAATCAAATGGTGAGTGCAGAACTTCTTGATTTGTCATTTCTTTTATTTGGTGCATGTAAGTTACAGTAACTAGAAACATTTCAGTTTAATTTAATTTAAAAAAAAAACTATTCAAGTTTTAAACATTCATCTTTGATGTTTGTTTGCATTGTGGCCTGTGAGTTTTATCTCAATGTCAGCAGCAGCCCCCAGGTGAAAGAAGGTTTGGCACCACTGATCTATACACATATGGTCATTATATTATAGGGAACTTATAGGGAAAAATATTTAGGCAAACAAAAACTTTGCAAACAAATTTTTTTTATATATAAAAGTTACTTAGTCTGGACTCAAATTGCAACTGATGACAGTTTTTGTAGTTCCCTCTTGTTTTCTTTCAGAAGTAAGGATATTTGCAAAAATGATGCATGCATTATGTCGTATTATGTGTCTTAAAGTTATTCATATTGCTGTTTAAAGCCCTAAAGCTCATCACCAGGAAATTTTATTTCAGGCTTGAGGTTAGTTTGAATGATGCAAGTTCTCCCACATTGCAATATATAAAAGATATACGGCACATAAATGTATTTAACTTAATAAATAAAACTAAAAACTATTGCATTTACAATAAGCCCACTTATATTTAGGCACATTGCTGTATGTGTGGTGCAGTCCAGGAGGACTCTACTCTCTTCTTACTTTTGGAATGTTGCTATGTGCAATACTAGAATTGTTCACATGACCAACTAATGGGTTATAGTAAGTCTGCTGCTGTGTTTGCAAAATTAGGAGTGCATAGGGATAATACATTGAAAGAGCGCCAAATGCAACCACAAGACCCACCTTTCTTGGGGCACCTCGAAGAGGGTGAGCGAAGAGGTCACAGGTAACAGTGCATACTGGTATACAATCATTGCCAGACATTACAGGCAGGAACACACAGAAGTGATAGCAGTAATGCTTAAAACTTCAGGGTTCATTTATCTGTCCACCTTTCCACTCTGGCCAGCTTTTCCTTTGTAGAGACGGGTTAATATAGGCATGTGCTCCTCCTTATTGAGGATTTGTGTGCCAAGGTTGTAGGAGGCAAAGTGGAGGTTTTTTGTTTGGTCTGAATTAGGGAGGGATAAGTGGAAGATCATCCTAACCCTAAAGATGACCACAATGAGTACCTGGTGATGCCCTGTAATGCACGGAGAAGTGTTGTCCATGGTATCCTTGGGATTTTTTTTACCAACTAAAGTTAAGGAATCCGAACTTTACCTATTCTTTTTCATTGCCTATCCATAGAAAGTGACAGAAAATAACACTGTATGAACATTTCAGATTTATGTATTTATAGACACACCAGACATGCCTTATGCAGTTACAAGCTTTAGCCCCCTAACTCGTCCTAAAAATAAAATGTAATGTTTTATTAACGTTCAGGCTCTTCTAGCGAAGTACATAATACATCTGCAAGGAATATTTTACTTAGTTTAGTGAGTGAATGAGTTGAAGCTCCGGTGATGTCAGTCATCTGATGATATGCAAGCAAAAATCATGTTTTTTTCTCTTGCACCTGATTGGGTAATCTTTGCAATGTACATTTTTTAACACATTCACAAAGTTATCTCTTGTAGAGTGACCATTCTCTTTGCTCAGTTTACTCAAGAAATGTGTTCTATAACAGATGCCTTAGGGGAACTATACATGCAATTGGCCTGATTTATTAAAGTTCTCCAAGACTGGAGAGGATACATTATCATGGGAGAACTTGGGTGACCCAGTAAAACTGTAATGGATTTCCTGAAAACCATTTGCTATTAGTAAATGTGGTAAATGTGTTCAATCCTGGATCAGATCCTTTCCAGGTTTGCTGGATCGTCCAGGTTCCCCATAATAGTTTGCCCTCCCCAGTCTTGGAGAGCTATATTAAATCAAGCTTAGAAGATGTTAATATACTTTATTGCTTTTTCCCACCATATTTTAAAGATCACCTCCAGGAAATCTGTAAGCTGTTAAATTCTTTACAAATGTGGTGATAAATGACTGCTATGCCATTTCTGACTGAGCTAAAACTCCGGCATTTTCTTTTTTCTTATATTGAGATGATATAGGAGTTGTTGACTTAACCATTAATTTAGAAGGTTACTGAATTTCTAAAGGATCAACAGATCTTTTTCTATGCTTGCAGAATGTTTAAAGGTCTTAAAACAAACCCTTGAAATGTATCTATTTGTTACAATCTAATCATTGTGTGAACCAATAAATCTTTAAGTTTAATGGAGTATTATTTTCTAATATGTAAAATCTACCTCCCAGACACAGCTTTCATGTAAAGTGATGACTGCTATTGAGGAGTAATGACTTACATACCAGCCACCATTTCTGGTATCACAAGACCACCAACAACATGTAATATATTTTATATTGTGGAGCTAAAATGCAGCATGTCTTCTCTAAAATAAATCTTGAAACCATCGGATCATCAGATCCAGCAAACCATCAACAGACGTGTGGATTTTGTGTGAGATACTTTGTTGCAGTTCCAGTTTAGTACCATTTACATCATACAATACATATCTAGTCAATTCCTATGAATCCTTGTATAGATTGATTAATAAGCTGATATGCAAGTGCAAAATTAAATAGTTGGAGCAGATTGCTAGAAGTAGATTGCTGTGAGTTATGTTAGTTTATAGTTACATCATATTTATAGGGCTCTTTTTTTTAAAACAGGGAATCTGACATTTCTTTAACTATTCTCTTGTGGGAAATCAATTACTGCCATAGAAACAAATAAACCTAGAAGATGCTTGATGGAATGTCAGACTACCTGCTTTATAAATAGATATCTTAAAAATAAAAACATTTTAATTTACAATTATCAAAAATTGTGTCTTATATAAAGACTTTGTGTTTTTCTGAAGGGGAATAAAACATCAGATTGTACTGAATACAGCCAGCATAGAATAAAGCATACGTTTCATTGAGCTATAATAAGTGCACTCACTTACTTAAATGGCACAAAGAAAATGTTAGATAAGGGTGGCAAGTGTCTTGTGTCACATATTGGAGGAAGGATTCCCTCCTCCTACCTGCCTAGATATGTCTGTCTGTATGATACGCCTATCCAGTACATGAATAGAACGTGCCTTGTAGAGAGGAGAGCTCCACAAAATGATGGTGGAATACACTTGTCTCATTCTACTTATACTGTGCTCAGGTATGTTATAGGCCTGTGGTCAAGAATATTAATTGTAATATATATTATTACTGTATGCTACATGATATACAATATATTTAAAATTAATTACATTGTATTATGGGATCCGAAATGCTGAATGGGTGTTGTTGGATAACAACATGGCTAGTCTGACACTGACATCTAAATGTCTTCTATTACAGGGACAGTGATTGGAGATTCCATAGAGCCGATGGTTCCTTATGTGTTGGGTGAAGAAGGAAGGAATGTGACTCTCTCCTGCTCTTTTTCCAGCACTTATACTGGAACGCTTTACCTGTACTGGTACCGTCATTATCCGGGATTGGCGCTGCAGTACATAATACACAAAACTAACCAGGGCAGCTTTGGCTATGTAGCCCCGTTTGCTATAGGAAAGTTTGAAATTGAGGTGACAACAAACTCTATACAGTTATACATAAGTAATGTGAAGACAGAGGACTCAGCCAGCTATGTGTGTGCTCTGCAGGCAGCACAGTGTGACACCGAGCAGCTGAGACCTGACATAAACCTCACACTGAGCAGCTGCACCGTAGGTGGGAAAAACATCAGAACACTCAAAACAGTAAACAGTAAATGCAAAAACAAAAAAAAAACTGAATGTCAAAAAATACAATCACAGTCTATTATTTAAAAAAAAAAATTAAAAGAAAAAAGTCTGCCTCAGCCCCAGTCTGTTTATCTTCCCTCTGTAAAGTATTTCCTAATTTTGAGTTTTGTATGATAGGTTTTTTGATCTTAAATGATTTGTGCATTTGTGTTGTTGGTCACCAGTAGTTGGTGTCCTCATGTAAAGTTTGTAACAAATTCTAATAATGCCTGAAATAGCAATAGTGCCATCTAGTGATTTGACCCAAGCATTGACCAAGATTTCTAATGACATTTTTGGTTAAAAAATGTTGGTTTATACTCAAGTATAAATGGTAGTTATTAATATTACACAGTATTTATATAGAGCCATCATATTACGCATCGCTGTACAAAGTCCATAGTCATGTCACTAGCTGACTAGCTTATTCCACTCCCAAAACAGCAGGGACAAAAAGTAAATTTGGAACAGACTAAATGCACTAAGTTAATAGTACCACTGCACTCCCAGTAAATAGCTGTATCAACTTCTCTATTGTACTATGATTTTGCTGCCTATAGTGTGCATTAAAATCTACAACAACTCCGCCTGTCCTATTTCGTTGCAGGAGTACATCTGGTAATCTGACTTTCCTTGAGGTTACAGGAGGGTTACTGTGGGGGTAAAGCTATATATGTGTTATTGAGTGTTGTGGTGATGCTACAGGAAGGGTAAAGGATGGTAAAAGACAGCCAGCAGAGTGGTATGCAAAGCTGGGTCACACCCAGATGTGATTCTGAATGTCCATGATTAAAAGAACCCAAGTAAATCAATGAAAGAAATGAGCTAAGGATTATTGGGCCTTGGTAAAAGGTAAATGATCCTGTATATCCAGCACCCAAAAAATGAAAGCACAATCGGATATGCTGCAGCTTCTAATGCACATTGTGTAGAGGAATTATTTATTGCAGGGGAAGAGCATGTACAACTGTGCAAGACTGAAGATCAGGCTAAAAAAATCAGTACCTCTTCTGATACAACATGTGGGTGTGTTAAGGTCAGTGATGTGTTGGTGTCACATCCTCCTACATTACTATATATGAAGCAGCTGAGAAGGATCCTCACTGGTACACATCAGTTACAAAGCAATGTTCGATTCTGCACATTCACAGACAATGCTCAGCTTTATCCAATCCATATTTGTTGCCTCAGTGCTGATGCCTTATTTATTAGGTAAGCATATTATGTTCATGATATGACAGATGCATTGCTCTCTCTATTTTAATATTTTGGTGATATAAATAATGCTGCTTATGTATGCAGGTTCTCCCCAGGGAAATACAATAAACTCAACAAATCAACATCTTCATAGTGACTTTGGAGAAACAATTACATTATTCTGCACCTACTCCGCTATTACTAACGCTCCATATTTGTTCTGGTATCGTCAGTATCCGAATCAAATCCAGTATATTCTTCACCAAGGAGCACAGAGTTACTCTGGCTTTAAGGCTTATAACTCAGAACTGGAGCCTGAAAAATTCCAATCAGAGACCGGCAATACTCATACAACATTAACCATTTATCGCCTGTCTGTATCAGATTCAGCTGTATATTTGTGTGCTCTGGGAGATGGTGCACAGTACTGCAGATGTGCTCAGCTGCAATACCAAAACTTTGCTAAGCTTTCTAACTCCCCACCACCAGATGGCGCTGCTCTTTTAATACAGGTAGTCCTAGGGCTACATATGAAATAGGGCCTGTAGGTGTGTTCTTAAATTGAATTTGTATGTAAGTTGGAGCAGGTACAAATATTTTAATGAATGCAATTAGGACAGTTGTTTGTCTCAACATATTATTAGGCAGAATGGTGTCAGTTCTCCTCACTGTAATTTAATCCCAAACAAAGCAAAAAAAAAAACAAAAAAACAAAAAACAAAAGGACTTTCAATAACTTCTGGAGTAAGCTGTGCTTTGATATGCATAAAGAAACAGCTTCAGAGTTTGTCTTGGTCATTAAAGAGTTACAAGATCAGCTCAGGTTTTAAGATCACCCACAACCGCAGCTGTGTTAAGCAAAAGATTTCTTCTACAAGTCATACAAACCACCCCTTCCCCCGATCAAGCCTCCGTCCCTCACATGAGCAGGGAAACCCCCAGTTTGTATCTAGGCGTCGTCCATATGATGGATGTCCTTAACTCGGGGACTACCTGTACTGCAGATAAGCATTCGGATAGGTGGGGAGGAGTATAAATTGAACCTTTTTGCAGATGAAATCCTGTTAACCATTACTCAACCTATGGTTTCACTACCGAACTTGATGTCAGTACCAATAGAATTTGCTCAGGTATTTGGCCTGGTTATTAATGAGGAAAAATCAATGGCAATGAATGTCACACTTCCTACTCCCATGCTTACTACTATACAGAATACATTTAAATTTAAATGGTCGACACAACACCTTGAATATTTGGTATCAAACTCACTAGTACTTTTGAGCGATTATATGATGCAAAGCTTAAACTACTCTTGCTAAACCTAAAGAAATGCTTTTTAGATGGACGAATTTGCCACTTTCGTGGATTGGGAGGTCTAACTCAGTTAAGATGGCATTCCTTCTGAAGGTGTTATATCTGTTTAGAACATTCCCAATACAGGTTCCTGTTAAAATATTACAAGGTCTTCAAAGGTCATTGATGTCATTTGTATGGAATGGCAAACCACCACGAAAATCTCGGAAAACATTATTAGCTAATAAACAAGCAGGGGGTTTGGTGGTTCCTATTCTTTTAAAGTATTATCAGGCTAGCCATATTGCTCCTATTTGTTTCCTTTATGCTGGATCAAGGGGACCTTTATGGGTCCAAATTGGACAGTTTCTTTGTTGCCCGACAAATATACAGGCACTTCAATGGATCCTCAAGAAACTTATACCGCCTAATATGACTCCACATCTGCGACATATGTTTCCCTGGTGGGACGGAATTAGATACTCTAGTGGATTGATGTCCCCATCCTTACCCTTACTTCCAATTCAAAATTAATTATTCCAGGTTGGGAATCGCCGTCTGCCTTTATTGGTGGGCAGAGCAGAATTATTACATGGTGTATGCATTATTCGATAGAATGGGAATTCTTAGCTGGGATACTATCCGTGGTAATCATGATGTTCCAGATAGGGAATTTTTTAGATACTTGCAGTTGCGTTATTAGCTTTTACCGCTAACCCAACATAAAGATCGCTTAATGCAACTATAGGTTCTGGAATGTATTTGTTTAAGGACTCCTTAAACAAACTTCTAAATTGATTTCAGCACTATATAGTGAGGCTAATAAATTGGGAAATCCTCATGGGCACAAATATGTACTTAATTGGGAACACAATTTGAAAAAGACATGATCAAATGAGGAGTAGATCCGGACTTGGTCTAAAACAGCAACATGCTCCAGGAATGTTACTACCATCGAGTCGGCATTTAAAGTCATGATGCGTGGGTACATAGTACCTTCTAAGTTGAAAAATCTTCCGGGCCATGGCTCGGGGCTATGTTTTCAGGGGTTGTCAGGAGGAAGGGTCAGTTATACATATTTGGTGGACTTGCCCTTTTGCAGGTAGATTCTGGGGCAGAGTTTTTAAGTTGTTAAACAGTATATTTCAAACACATATTCCCAGGGATCCATGGATGGCCCTATTACATTTTAAACAATGTTACTGCCTTTTTTGTTCCTTCCCTTTTTTTTTTCTCACAGCATTTTTAGTAATGCATAAGCTGTGTTGACTAACTATTTTGGATGTTTGTATGGTATCATTATAGCTTTGTAATTTTCTATGTAAAATTGAAAATTTTTAAAAAATTATTGAAAACAAAAGTTTGCCAAGCATTCTAACTCTCCACCACTAGATGAAGCTGCTCTTTTACATACTGTATACACCTATAGTCATTAATATTATAGTGAAAAAACATTTGGACAAGCAAAAACTTTGCAAATAATTATTATAAAATTTATTTAGATTGGATTTGTTGCCCTAAGTATTATCTATATAATTATGGACTTTGGTTCTTTATTTTGTTTTAGTTCATCCAATGTAATGTTTCTTATTTGGACACCCTATTACATAGATTACACCTTAAGAGTAAATTGTCAGCGTTTCTTTAATAGGAAACTTTGGTAGATTTAAATTTGTTTTTTCTTTTTTGGTTAATTTACACACTGTTACATCTATTACACCAGCCTTTCTCAACCTTTTTACCTGGGGATCCTCATGCAATATCTTTAAGGTCTTAGGAAACCCATGTTATAATTACTATATCTGAGCTTCCAGTATATTTACCTGGTGGTCAACAGGAAAAATGCCTCTTACATTGCTGGCTAGTGGGATGAATTTCACCATTATAGAGAGCCTAAATCATTGATGTCACTTAAACTGGGAAGTACAAATTTCTCATTGCTCAAAGAACCCCTAGCAACCCCTGGAAAAAAACCTTAGGGTTAGTTGTATCTGTTTGAGGCTTTTTTTTTCTTTTGGTGTTGACAATTTTCCTAATGCTTTTTTACTTTTCAATATGGGTCAATAGGGCTTGAAAGTTTATTGGTCTTATGAAGCCTAAGGACCATATCTTTATCATATCATATTGTGTATCATAACCTTTTTCTTTAAGGCCCCTTTCACACCACCATTTTAAATGTGTGTAGTTGGCAGTTCCTGGGAGCACCACAGGTAACTAGATTCACACACAACTGTTCTTCAAAACGAAACTGTGTGGCCACAGGTGGCTTGTGCACTTGAATAGGAGTGGATAGGATCACGGTTGAGCCCATGGCAGAATGGTCTAAAATTGCCCTAATGTCTTTGTTATCAATATGGCCCCTTTCTACAAATCTGATCTATTAAAACAACTACTTTTTAATCTAAGACAGAGCAATATTTTTGGAATATTGGTTAGCCACTGGCAGTATTTGATAAAACATTAGGCTATTACAGTTAACTGGCTTTCTAAAAGTTTATGGTCATTATTTTTTTTTATTTTAGGAAAATGTGCAAATCTAAGAAACTGATACCCTCATGACTATGAGCCTTATTTTTTTACAAGGGTGATCCATGTAAAGACCAGGTTGAAAGCTACAGTACTGATTTTAAATAGAAATCTGACCCTTTTCAGATAATTAGGATATTCTAGGCGTTGTTAACCGATTTACAGTATATTGGGAATTGGCCTCCATTTGGGGTGAAGCTAAACCCAGAGCTAGGCTTAGGATATCCTACTCATTCATATTCAGGATCAATACTCCTGCATTTTAAGTGAGGATCCTGAAGGTCTGCTCAGAACCTGGAATATCACATGCAGAGGACCATGGTGGCAATCAATGCAGTGAGGGATAGGGTCATACACTGGTATGTACATTTCTTCTATTGCCTACGGTTGCCCATAAATAGCTCTTACTTTGACCTGCTGAATAAAAGTATTGTCCACTAGAATGGAAATTCTGTTTACACTCTTTGCGCCCCTTTTCAACTAATATTAGTAGATGAAAAATGTCCCTGATACGAAAAAAATAAATATATTGTTTTTATAATTGAATTATACTTACCCTTTACTTCCATTTTATCAAAAAAATATGATTATCAAATAGGGGACACCCTAAAATTATCAAACCTCATAAGTTTATAGCTCACCGTACATATTGATCTAAGAATAATACTGTAACATCCCTTGGCTCTTTTATGTTACCTAAAGTTCCTGTTTAGACTTTGTAGTTGGCCCAAACATTAACATTTAGCTTGGTTCTTAAAGAACTTGATAAATCTGTTGCTCGAGCTAATGATTAATAATTATTTTCTGTGCTTAGCAGGCAGCAACTATTAGCCGATGGTTCCTAATACCAAAATTGTAAACCCATTGTTACTGTAAATGGTGAGCGGTGCTCCCATTGGCTATTAGTGTTCAGGGTGAAACAGTTCTGACCACCAGCCAATAGGACAGCTGCTAACAGGTAACCATAAAAATATAAATATATTTATTAAAAAGGTTCAAGGACATGTTGGCTTAAACAACTGTCAGATAGTCAGGTGAGTCTCTGAACAGGACCCAATAAAACCAACATTGATTATGTTTAGTTTCCGTGCCTTTTATGGAGGTGGTCAGGTCTTCCATAGTATACATGTCATCAATTCATTGTAACCATTGTAAAAATAGTACAGGTCCCTGTTTGGCGCCATAATACAGGTATAATGGCTCACGCTGTGTCAATCTACCTGATAAGGAGGAAGCTCCGATATGCTTTCTTCGGGATTGTGGTATAATGCAAGAGGAAAAAACTTGCTTTAAATGGGATCGGGAAGTCTGTAAACGTGGGAGGAGCCTACCTTCTCCCAGAATGGACGAATCCTCGGGCACTTCCAAAAAATATGCAGAAATGTACCCTGTTTCTCGCAGCATCTCCAGCATATATCTGAAGACTCCGGAAACATGAAGTATAAATGGGACGGTACTCTATACCATCTAGTTAGGATTTTATGGCCGGTTTCCTGATATGCAGAACTAACAGTGGAAGATTGGGCCATGCATAAGACTTGGTCTTTTTCGGATTGCGATAGAACTATGTTTAAGTCTTGTGCCCATTTCACCAAATATGGTGGTGTATAGTGTGCTTTGGGTGCAATTAGGACAGAATATAGATATGACGTTAAATGCCTAGCTGGGCCTCGTTTGGTGCATAAGGCTTCAAATTCCATAAGTGATCTACAATATTCAGTCAGGGGGAGTAACGAATAGAGAAAATGGTGGTACATAAAGTGGTTCTGAATTCAACTCCACACGGAAGGGCCACGCCAACTTATGTAGGAAAAAATTAACACCACCGGACCCTGGTCAGCCACATTTGCCAAATACAGAGTCAGTCAGTCCAGGAAGAAAAAAAACACTCCCTATAACTGGCGTAAGTGGAGATAATAGAGGGGAGATGCTACGGGAAGTGGATGATTTGAGAAAAACGGCTAAAGTGGCCTCAATCGTGGGGTGACCTCTGACAAGGGGTGACCTCTCAAGGGGTGAATGGTAGACCAAGGTAGAGCAATCAATGGGATCCCAGCCGATGCCTGTTCAATTCTAACCCACTGTTTTATCTCAGCGTGTCTAAACCACTCCACCACTCTGCCCAGATGTGTTGCAGTATAGTATCATAGTAACTTTTTAATAACATTTTATTAACATTTTAAGAACAATTTAAGAACATTATATTAGACTGTATTAGAAAGTTTCCTATCAAAAAATTAAAGAATAATGTACGAATGAATTAATGTTTTTTTAAAATTTGAATTACAAAATCAAGATATACTTTTTTGATTAGGGTGGTATGCTAAATTTCTTCTACTGGAATATAAGTAATTTATATCAATAATACAAGTTTTAGTAACAAAAATTTTTTAAATATTTAAATTTAAAAGTAGCAAAAAAGTAATATGAACACAATTTGATTTTTATCCTCATTATAATGAGGCAGAAATGCTATAATAGTATTTAGAAATACCGGCAAGATGGTCTCAGAAATTCATTAGTAGTCTTTTTACATTAAAAAACCACTGCACAAAACAAAAAAGTATATGTAATATAGGAAATTGTTTGCTATATATAAGTAAATACTCACTATTTGGTACAGCCATCAGGGCAAAAAGGATTTACACTTCACTTAGAAAGACCAAAAAGAGTTATATAAAAAACTCTCTACCTCTCCCCCACTTATATTTGATCTGGGGTTTGGCCAATATTACACAATTTAATGTGGATAGTTGTTATGGTATGTTTTAAAACTTTGCTGTATCATGTACTGTACTGTCTGTTTTTTTCAAAAATAATGATTTCAATAAATAAAAAATTTTAATTTTACAAAATAAGTTTTGCTACCTTTAAAATCCCTAAAAATACATACTTTTTGTTAATAAAATTTAGTATTTAAATTTAAAATCTTGGGATGTGGTGGAATTGTGGGTAACTGGATTGACAGTTCCTTTAATGAACTATAATCCACATTTGTTAGGTGTTCTTTGTTCTGATCTTTTCAGTACATCAATCAGTACCTGTCCTGATACAACGTGTGGGAGTGTTTATGTCAGTGACAGTTGTGTTAATGTCACATCCTCCCACATTACTATACATTAAGGAGCTAAGAAGGATCCTCACAGTTACACAGCAATGTTGTTTTCTGCACATTCACAGACAATGCTCAGCTTTATTACATCTGTATTTGTTGCCTCAGTGCTCATCCTTTATTTATCAAGTAAGTATAATATACTCATATGTTGGGTGCAAAATTCTCATTTTTTAATTATTTTAATAACATTTAATAAAAAAATCAACAAAATATGTTCACTATAATGTTCACTTTTTCAGGTTTTGTCCAGGGGAATATTATAAACTCAACAGATCATCATCTTTATAGTGACATTGGGAAAACAATAATATTATCCTGCAGCTACTCCACTAGTAGCAATGCTCCATATTTGTTCTGGTATCGTCAGTATCCTCAACAGATGCAGTATATACTTTCTCGTGGTGGCAAATCGCAAAGTAGCTTAAAATTTGATAACACTGAAATGGAGCCAGGAAAGTTCCAATCAGAGACCAACAATACTCATACAACGCTAACCATCCATCGCCTGTCTGTGTTAGATTCAGCTGTATATTTGTGTGCACTGAGAGATGGTGCACAGTACTGCAGATGTGCTCAGCTGCACTACTAAAACTTTGTGTGCACTATAAACTCTTTACCAGCAGGTGGCACTACTCTGCACTTTTCTGTGTAGCCAGGGGTAAAATCTCTGGATTGAATATGGGTATTGCAGGAAAAGATTGTGTCATTTTATGTATTATTAAGCTTTTTATTTTGTTATTATAATATTTAGGTGGAGTTGTTCTACTTTCAAGAACAATTGTGACAAAGGCATAGTTTCCCTTTATAGTTTTTTTGAAACATTGTGACCAATGAATTTAGGCTGCATCAATGATATGTAATAAGCAGTGGTAAGATGCTGAAATGCCTGCTGGGCCTTATCGTTCCATTGGAAAACCTTCTGTTTCCGAGTTAAATCAGTCAACAGTAGGACAATGCGAGATGGAGATTCAGAGATTCAACTAGTAAATGGAGATTCAACTTGTAAAGTACTCTTGCTGTAGGGTGCCGTTGGAACAGTTCAGATATAAGGGGAAGTGGATATCGATTCTTGATGGTTATCTGGTGGTAATTGTCCTGGTACGGGGAGTGGAACTGTCAGCCCATGAAATAGCGATGGGAAGGCTTCTTTCTTGAACTGGGATCCTATGAGCGAGGGCGACTTGTATGTCCATGAAACAGTGAGTCGCGCCGGAATAAATAATTGTGTTGGTCTCAGCGAGACCTCCTGGCCACTGAAAGGTAAGGGAGATGGATACAAACTTTTTTCCCACAGTCATTAAGGGATAACTTATAAAAGTGAGGCTTACCCGCTGGGTGATGTGGGCAATTCAAACGGCAATGTAGTCTTCAACAGGGCGAGGGCCTTGGTGTAATCTGCAAAGTTAATTTTGCTGAAGCTGCACGACTAGGGTTATCATACACGACCCACATAGCCTTGGAAAAATCATGCAAGGAGTGGAGAAGGGGGTCACCTTTTTCCATCAGGTGGAAAGCCCATTCCTGCGACTCCCTCCGCAGTAGTGAGATCACCACTTTAACCCGTATTACATACGTAGAGTATGTTTGTGGTTGTGAGTCAAAAAGCAATAAGCAAAAACTCTTGAAAGATCTGAAGTTCTTTCATTCTTTGTCAAAGTACTCTGCTAAAGGGACCTTGGGTTTGCGGTCCGGGGGTGCAGGAGCCTGAGACCCTGGGGAAGAGGACTTCACAGCAGATTCTACTTCAGAGCTTTTGCTGGTCATCAAACAACTCTGGAGGATATCCAGACGGTTCTCGAGTTGCAAGTAACCCCCATGTTAAAAATGAAAGTTTTTTCACCCCCATGAAAGTTGCTGGACCATTGCCTCAAGGGGTGAGGGTTCCCCTCCTGAGCTCATAGTGGCGGATTGATACTGTCAGCTTTCAGTAACAAGAGCTCTGTTGTGAGGGAATATTGATAGTGATTGACCGGGAGGTCACACACTAGCAATCTAATTGTAAGTGACGCAATCGATAACAGGGTTAATTGTCCTTTAGCTTTATTTGCAGACAAACAATGATGATCAATGTCCCATAGCTTTGCAGACTTACAGCGATGATCAATGTCCAATAGCTTTGCAGACAAACAATGATGATCAATGTCCAATAGCTTTGCAGACAGACAATGATGACCAAGTCAAATATTTTTGCAGCCTTACGGCGATAATCAATGCCAAATAGCTTTGCAGCCTTACAGCAATAATCAATGTTCAATAGCTTTCCATGCAAACAATGATGATCAATGTCCAATAGCTTTGCAGTCTTACAGCAATAATTGATACACGGGTAATCAGCAGAGCTCGCACTGAGCATGTGCAGAGTAAGGATATACATTGAGCATGTGCAAAGTGGATCACTTAGACAAAGGTTTGTAACAGTGTCTGTGGATGGGTGCGGGTTCTGGCATCATGACGTCACTCTGGGGGAGGTGTCTTCCCCTTTGAGTGACACACAGCTCCCCGTGCATGCGCAGTCTGGAGTCCCTGAAATTATTGGGCAGTGACGTTCAAAAGGTTGAGACAAAAGGTGACACTGTTATAGAGTATTCAACTAAAATAATCACAAGTGTTAGGATGGGTCAAGGGGGGACAAGCCACAAATGATCATAAATATCATCTCTATAGGATGTATTTTATATTAACAACTAGAAGAAAGTGGGAAGGAAAGTAAAAACAAAGGGAGAGGAACAAAGGGAGGTGAAAGAAGGGGGTAATGTGGGGGGCACAATAGCTCACCAGGTTCTGAAAGGAGAGGGAAGTGGGAGGCCTATTGGGATTGAGAGTACTTTTGGAGTAGCAGATTTGCAGGACATTCACAGAATACTAAAAATTCAAACCAAGTATGTTGAAATGTATCTAATCTGTTACCCTGGGAGGCAACTAGGTCCTCCATAAGCAATACATAAATCACTTGGAACCATTGGCAGAGCATAAAAGGGGAGGTGTGAATCTATTTGCTAGAGAATTTGGCTGCATTTAGTAATTAACTGAGCTGGATATTTTGGTATCTCTTCACAGAATGCAAACACTAAGTGAGGTGTGTGTCTAATAGACATATTATGTCCAAAATGTTTGAATCACACCCTTTTAGAAAATATGGACGGATCATTTCACTTTCAAAATTGGAAACAAGTACAGTAATACATTTTACTGGCATGTATATTTTACCCACATGCCTATTGTTAGTCCATTAATTCATGGACAGGCAAGAGTCTAAACTAATTTCATGTTAAGAAGAAAAATTTATCATATCCAAATGTTTTCTATCCTAAATGGGACAATTTTCCAGCGATGTCCTTTATTATAACACAAGGGTCGACATATACTGTAGCAGCATCATCAAGAGAACACATACACTTTTATTACTGGTTTGCTCATTACATCATAATATTTGTGCTTTATATTGCTGAATTAATTTAATGTGTGTCAATTTTTTTTTTATATAGGTTCCACTTTGGGTTTTACTATCATCTCAGAAGGACTGTATGTTACCCTTGGGACAGGAGATTCAGTAACACTGTGATTACTCTGTTTCTGACAATTCTCCATATTTGTTTTGGTATCGCCAAAATCCTCACATGTTTCAGTTTATTCTGCTACGTGGATGCAAGGGCAAGGATTTGGAAGAAGGAAAATTCTGTGATTTTATATACTGCAACCTAATGTAACACCAGTAAAATAGAGAAAAATTGTAATGACAGACGTGCCTACTTTGTCCACCAAAGAATCGAGTACATCAGTGGTGTACTTCCTAAACATGCCTATACATGCACATCCATTTCCAAAAGTGATTCATTGGGTGGGTTTACTAATTAAATTAAAATAAAGAATTTAGGCTGTTCACTTACTAAGATAAGTTATTACCTTGCAATGGATTTTTCATTCAGCTTAGTGAATAACGTGAAGGTTTGCTGACTTCAGCCTTTTAGTTTTGTGCAATGTGTTTGGGTATTTTGGGTAAGTGAATTTTCACCACATTTTGACCAAGTGAAATATCTCTTGCAAGATAATAATTACCTTGGTAAGTGAACAGCCTAAATTCCTTGAGTAAATCTGCACCATTACTGATAAAGAGATTTAAATGAAGTGCATGCAAGCATGAGTGCAGTATTGTCCACTAATATTAAGGTATTGTTGTAATCATGACTATAACTGATCAGAAATAAAATAACTATGTTGTTCTAGGAAAATAACGAGTAAAACGCGTAAAATGAATTTGGCTTTCCATATGGTGATTTGCAGAGTGTCCAGAAAACACAAGCTTTTCCAACCTACCACACCATTAATAAGGTTCTTGGCAGTGGTAAAAATAATTGTTAGAAGTTTACATTTTTTGGTTCACTCTGAATCCACCAAATCCATCAATATTATCACCTTTTACTAAACATAACATAATTTGCAATACTGGTAAAAACCTAGAAAACTACAGCATTGGCATTTTTCAGAGGGGGCTCAATTTATGAATGCCACATTCATACTGTCAATAAGGATATAGATATAGAATATGTGTGTTAGGAGATGCGTATCTGGCCGGGGTTCCTGTGCTGTATCTCATGACAGTATCACTCTCTGTTCATCCTTCTGTCCAGGGATGTCACTTGTAGCATCAAAGAGAACTAAGAGATAGGAGCAGCCCCTGCTTCCCTTTAGCTGTGCAACCTAAGATGTATGTTATTGGCATTCCTAGCACACACTGTGAGGCTATGGACAACTGAAGGGGATTTTAGGAGCAGACCAGTCCCTCGCTTCATTCTATCCTGCCATTGGCTGCTCACCGTCACCAGTGCCGGTTGTAGTGTTAAGCTGAGCTGACCTGCTGCTGGGGTGTTATTTGTTAGATTTACTGTTGCCGACCTTGCCTGTTTCTGACCCTGTGAGTGTATGCTGCCTGGACTGACTTTGTGGCTGTTACCCGACTCCACTTTGTCTTTGTTCTTGGATACCTTGTCTGATGGACAGATTACCTGATTATGACCAGCTCTGTATTCTTGATTTATTTCTGCTGGAATCCTTTGTACTGCATTATCTGTGGGGTCCTAGACCTTCATCAGACCTTACCCAGATGCCATCCCTTGTGCACTGAAGTCATAGGGCAACTCTGTTCTGGAATGGTCAATCTAGCCTCCAGAGGCTGAATGTGGGCTTACTAAAAGGTATGGCATTGATGGGGGGTTGTCGTATGATGAACGCCAGGGCCTTACAATGGGAATGCTGACTAAGTGCAGGCTCCAAATCCTTTGCTTTAATTCTTAGATCTAGGACATATATTCAGAATGGGAATTCAAACTTTACTAGGCTCATGCTTGATTTAGGTCAATGAGCCATTGAAATGGCAACCTAGTATTTGTGTCCTTCTCTGCATGCTCTAAACATTTTATGGCAGAAATGTAATTATGCTTTTAGAATGTATACTCAAAGCTGTGTATGTTTAATTTTCTACTGTGACTGCATACTGTGTGAAAGAAATCTAAGACTCATTTGTTAAAGTTTCCTAAATATCATAAATGGTTTAAGATTGAGCTACTCAAATCCCCATTCAACTTTAAACATATTTAACATTTACTTCTGCTCTGATCACTAAAAAGGCAACATAAAGTCTACAATAAAATTAATAGTATTCACTAAATGTACTACCAAATGATTGATTTATCATTTATCATTTCCATGAACAACAACCAACTTATCACATTCTGCTGGTTGGCAAATAAAGGAAGGTGGGTGGTATAACCACTTTTTCAGCTGATCTTTCTGGAATGATTTGCCTAACACTCCAGTCTGCCTACCCTTCTGGCTCTTCCATACCTACAAATGCCAGTCAGGTAAAGTTTACTATTCTCATATTATCCAACTGTTAACTCTTCCCTGGGAATAATCCTCACTTTAGTTTTGCAGCTCATCAATCTTTTTCCTTTGGGGCTTTTTTTTCAGCCTTTTGAAAAATTGACATTTTATTCATTTATTTTGTAACAGTAATGTCAAAAAAATATTTAGTACACATGTAATAAATACATCCTGGTTTGTTTATGTATATTAAGTTAATAAATGTGACCTTACTAAATAAGTTAAAGCTCGGCTTCGGTTATCCAAATATTGTTTTCTTTTTGCATTGCCTTTGCACAATATCAGATATTCAAAGCGAACTCCGCTTCATCCTAATAATGTAATAAAGTGTTAATACATTTTTTAATTACATCCTAATAATGTAAATGTAAATAAAGTAAACATTTATTTTGCTAAGTGAACAGCCTCTACTAGAAAATCAAACCTCCATATCATTATAACAGCAGGACCACAGAATATTTAACAGGGAACCTGAGGGAAAGTATTACACCTCATTGGATCTTTTTCAGGAACAAGGGATATCTTTATGAATGTTATTCAAAGGCTTTTGAATGCATTGCAGAAAAACCTATTGTATTGCACTGGGCTAAGGAGACAGTTAAAGCTCCACAGCTCTCATACTATATATATGAACGGATTTTTAAAATGTAATATTTTTTTTTGCTAAAATAATAATAATTTAAAAATTATGCGGGGTCCTCCCAAACAATAAGATCAGACCGTTTCATAAGATAAATAGGAAATAGGGGGCAGCAAGCATGTAAACCCTTTTCTAGTCAATAAATGTCTGCTGAAACCTGGATTTCCAAAGAAGGGAGGGGACGAAAAGTGTGTGTCTAACTCCTATTTGGCAAAACCAGACCCATCTGCCTTTAACTGTGGCAAAGGCAATGCTTAAAGGAGAAGGACTCCCCACAATGTGACATGGGGTCTGCAGGTGGGTCGTTATTGGAATCAGGAAGTTTATTAAGTCCCCTAGATATTGGGCTTGTCTGCTCACAATTTTTATATTTTTTTTTGTTTAATCCCATTTAAATGGTAACTAATTTTATTGGTCCGCTGTGAGCTTCTGTGACCTGTTATCGCTGCACTTGAGGAAGGCACCAGCTTTGCTGTCTACTCCATGGCTAAGTTTATGTCTGCTTTAAGTATGTTAAGTAGATTTCTGTTATCATTTTAATTAATAATAAGACAATATATGTAGACACAGAGCAATGTGTTCCACACACTATTCATCTTTCTGCAGGGCATCTCTAAACCCACCCTAACTTTTCACCTGTTGATTCCTTGTCAATTGCTGCATGGACTAAAACTTTAATGGTGATTTCTACATGGTTTCTATAAGCCCTCCTTCCCACTATAAGGATGTAGTGTGCTTTACTCTACAAATACAAGAATCACCATGTTTTTCCAATGTCATTTATAGAGAGGCAGCTGAACACAGCATGTTGTATACAAATGTAGTGCATGCTGTTTTTTAAAGTGCCTGACTTGGCAAAACATGACCTTGTGTTGCTTTGACAAGGTGCATGAGGGGGGTCAATAACAAAGAATGGCAGGCCAGCACATTGATGCATGTCTTGTTTCCACATGTAATAGTGCAAGACACCAGTGCGAATGATCCTTATCACTGAATAGGAGGTTACCTATAGGTGGAGCCTAATGAACCCATCATACATACATATAACACATCTGTCTCTCTATTTTGCCACAGTCTGTATGATATATCTCCTGCTTGTGTTTCTCCTCTATGAATATGGTACACATTCTTCTGTTTCTGCTATTGCTCTCCTGTAAGTTACAACAAAATATGTAAAAGATAAAACAGATGAAATATGAACCTATTAGATGTGGATCTAACTACAAATTGCCTAAAAAAGGAGCAACATAACAGATGTTTTAGGAATAGTATACTTTATGAGCTGTTTTTGTTTCTCTTTTTTGACAGCTGTAAACTGTGAAGATGCTGTCTATCAAAACTCATCATATTTTACTACTGCAGAAGAAATGTTTGTATCCCTGCCTTGTGAATATAACGTGGGTACTTTTAGGAGCTTAAAATGGTTTAAACAATACCCTGGAGATAAACTCAATGAGCTGATGACTGTATTATTGGATGGGAACAGAACAGAGGGAAGACTGACTGTGGAACTCCAGGACAAGGGCAGCAAGCGTTCAGTACTGCACATAGAGAAACCCAGTGTGAGCGACTCTGCATTGTACCTGTGTGCGGTGGAGGCACAGTGTACAGACTTTTATGTATCTCTGTACAAGAACTGCATTTCCTCTACAGCAATTGGCAGAGAGCTTAATATAGCTTCTAGGAATGAAACATCCTCAATAAAGCACCGCGAGTGCTCTTGGCCCCACACTTTGGGTTACTCGTTGGCTAATTCTACCCTCCCTCCTGTTCCTGATTTAAAGGGACTATTGCTCATCCAGAACATAGTGCCAATGTATCATTTAACTCTCATTTATCCCACTGTTTGCCTGGATATATACATATTCTCTATATTCTATTGCCCAATTTTATTTCTTTATTTCAGTATCCTGAAAACTCCAAGGGAGTAAGGACAAATACTAGAAATTGAACACTATTGTGGAAGATTGACCTGGGATACCATCATCTCTGTGTGTTGTGGTTTTAACTCTGCTTTCTACCTGCCTCAATACCAGGTGATAAAGTGCACCTGTAGTTGAATAGCTTTTGTGCTGATACTCCTGTTATCTGTACTAATTACATCCCTGAGGAAGCGAACATAGTTTGCGAAACGCGTCGGATGATCCCTACATATGTAATGTGTACAATGTATTCAGCTCATGTATGGTATGATGTTATTTAACTTTCCCTGTTTTTTCACAATGAGAAGAGGCATGTATGATTTTAAATACATTTTTCAAAAATGATTTACTAAAATAAAGTATGATAATTTTATGATATCCAACTGCCATTAAAGTTTCATATTTTGATATTTTTGATACTCTTGGATATATACATAGCTATTACATTTATTTTTATATTTAAACTAAATGTTGTATAGTTGTTTTTGCAGTAAACCTTCAATCCAGATTTTAAATGTCCCATTCTTTATATTTTGAAAAGCTTAAAATGCTTTTCTTTTCCCTATTTCAATACATTGAGATATATGTTAATGTATCAGTGAAGTGTTAGGTGTAAAAGGAAGATGGAAAAGGTATGGCGGGAAAAAAGATCATTTACGCCTAAAACACTAGTCAGGACAGCTAGAAGAGTGTTCCATACTCTTTAAAAGCTACTAAAGTGCAGCATTCCAAATTTCCAGCCGTCTGACATGTCACCTTTACAATACTTCAGTCAACAGGACTGCTTAATGCATGAGCCATAATAATTGATTCATTGTGCCAATCGTGTGCCAGACGGCTACAAATCTGGACCATTGTTCTGTGTGTGTCTGGACCTGCAGTATGCTGTGAGCACAGGACAGCTTGATATAGTATAGAAGTTCATTCATGGTAGTTGTAATTCCATAGCTGGCCAAAGAAGCCCAAGCACAGCCATATTATGCTAACATAGCAAAGAGGTACATTTTTTTGTAAAATAAATCCCCCTACAATGACTGCCAACCATGCTCCCTCCATAATGGCACTGCATTTCACATACCACTTAGTAAATCAGGAACAGCACAGTTATCATGTTTTTAAAGCAATATGAAAGTATACATGGCAAGTAGCTTGCTAGCCAAACAGACATATTGTTACAAAACAAAATGCTGCATTCAAGAGTAAGATTTGTGTATTAGATTTATTTGT
Organism: Pyxicephalus adspersus; assembly: GCF_032062135.1. Taxonomy (NCBI): domain Eukaryota; kingdom Metazoa; phylum Chordata; class Amphibia; order Anura; family Pyxicephalidae; genus Pyxicephalus; species Pyxicephalus adspersus. Next base: position 33,532,891 of record NC_092863.1, on the reverse strand, counting down.
GCAAATTTTTTGTTAAATTCTAAAATTTTAAACTCAAAACATAATTTTGGTAAAAATAAATATTTTACTTAAGTTTTTTTTACTTTTTTCATTTAACTTAAAATTAATTTAGAATTAAATTCTAGTTTTCTAAAATTTATAGACATTTCCACCTAAATATTGGCTAAAGTTGAATGACTGTTTTCATTTTTAGATTGGTAACACTAGGTGCTGCTATAATACTGCTGTCTGAATGCACTCATCTCTCACAGCAGACACCTTTGTTCTTGATCTTAGCAATAGAAGCAGATGTGGAAAGGTCAAGTATTTCAGTAGATTAAGCAACAGGTTTAAAATTCACCTAACTACAGTGACCATTTACTAGATTTATATACATTATTGCCAAATACCTCTGATCTGAGTCTATATTCACAATTATTTCTTGTATCCGGATAGCACAATAAGATTAAAGTAGCCCAATTTTTTTAATGTCAGTCTAAAAAGTTATATTAGATTGAATCTGGCTTTTCAGTGGGCAGGGCAAGGATACAGGTATACATTATTACCACTTCTCTCCATTGCAGTGTATTCACCATTTTTTCACTCCCCTGGTAAACTGACAGGATATAGATAACACAGGACTATAATTTCCCTACCATATGACAGCATGGGTGTTTGGTGATTAGCTTAGTGCTGTCACAATAAGCAAGTTCCACATCGAACAGTGAAAGGCATTCTGAACGGAGTGGCAGAGGAGTGAAGGAAAGGTGACCATGTCTTGTTGGGGAAAGAAAGGGAGGTAAACATATCTGTGCTGCAAGGTTTGCAATAAGGTGTCTGTACTCATAATACATAATATAGACATCTCTCTAATGCAACAATGCCCTCCTTTATTACCAACTCTAAGTTGTACAATCATGCCAAAAATCCAAGGGAGGGGACTTTGAAGGCAGATATAATCGACCAAATAATGAATTTAAAACTTAAAATGTATTATTATACCATTAAAGGCACAACTGAATAATTAAAAAGCTCCTAGATTGATCTCATTTTTTTTTCTCTCGACATATTTCACAGGTATAGGCTGCTTCCTCAGGATATTGTTTGAGATTTAAATATAATGTAAATACATATACACAAAATATACAATTCAATATTATTTCCATTTCAATACAATTAACCAATTAATTGACATTCCTACCTACATGTTAACATCAATCAAAATATCTCATTTTCCTCATACAAATCTTGGAGTGTAAGGGAATTGGGACAAACTACCAGAGCATCCCACAGCGTAGGAAAGTACTGTAACAAATAGGGGTATAATTAAACAACTCAAACAAATAAATACCGATTAAATTATCACATGTGAACAATCACAAAAATCAATTAATTTAATAATGTTTATAAGTAATCAATTAATTTATCAAATAATCACTGTGTATTTATTCAAATAAAAACAAAAATAAACCAATCCATAATGAAATAATAAATCACCATGTATAACCATGATTACCATGGTCATACATAGAACATTTGTGTCAAACCAATAAAATTGTGTTAATTGTGAACCATAATAAAATAACCAAAAATGTTTAAACACTTTCAAAACTTATACTAATCCATTATACACCATAATTAAAGATCAGAAAATGTGTAGCATAATAAATTAATTTAAAAAATCCTCAAATAATACATTACCTTAAACCAAAATTTGAATAAATTACCACATAATAAACTTATATTAATCCTCTAATAAAGTGCATAGTATCACATTCCTTCCTCTGTCATTATGTATATGAGATGTGGCAGGATTCCTTACTAATTAGATTTATATGCTGATCATGTAATCAGTTGTTTGGTCAACTCTAGTTGTAGAATGCCCATACACAAGCATACTGCCAGAGGATAGATGCGGGGGTAAAATACATATGTATATTTTAGTGCATGCATGTATAATAAGATAGTTAAGATACCCAGGACACTAACTGCCTGCTGACTAATATTTTCCCATCTTCCAAACTTCAATCTAGGGGTAAGAGTTGTAGGGAGACCAGAGGCAAGCAGTCTTTAAAAAACTGGGAGAACTTTCACCAATTGTTGGCCTCAGTAACACGTGTGACTTGGTTACTAATAAAGAATTCCTACAGCTACAGTTATGTTATGACTGTAAAGAGAAAAAAAATCTTTGTGTGACTCCTCCTTTTACTAAACCACACACTGCCAGAGAAAGGTGATGGAAACTAAGAGCAGCACTCTGTACAGAACATGAGGACAACTGCAATGAGGACACCTGCAATCCTTACGTTACTTTTTACAGGTAGACGCTTCAAAATGACATGTGAACCCATTTATTTGGCAGAATACTTTCCAATTGCCTCTAATTCACAGGAACAGTTCCTAATTTTAGAATTTATTACTGGAATTTTTAATCCTGACAAAGTATTTGGGTTATCCTTAGCTACCAGCCATATTGTATCTTATTTTTTGACTAATAGAATTAGATCCAAACAAACAGAATCCTGTATTTATAAAAACATTTATTTATCAAAATACATAAACCATAAATATCAGTGTGTCAAATGTGGCTTTAATGTTTTATAATACATTAAATCCTAGGACAGTTGTTTTTAGGGGAAGAACTGATTGTTTAAGTACTGTACTGGTATTAATCAGTGTTAGATCCAGCAATCACAGGTCGGTATATTATTGAGCATTGCCCATATCAAACAAACACTGACTTATGTTTATGTATACCTTAAGATAGAATTGTTATGATATAAGATGATTCTTGGTTCCATGTAATTGTTCTTTAAAACCTATATAAAGTAATACGTGTCCATGTGTTTTAATTTCAGGAGCCCTGGGACAATACTCTGTGAAACAGGATGGCTACCATGTTGTTTCAGAAAAAGAAGCTGTGCAAATGAATTGTAATTATACCGGCACAGAGTACAGTCTACAATGGTACAGACAGTTCAGTAACAAGAAAATCTTTCCTATTCTACTTCTGACAGCAAGTGCTAACAAATCCCAAGGACATTTCACTATGTTTTTGGATACAAACAAAAAGTTTACCTCCCTCTCAATTAACTCTGTGCAGATTGAAGATTCGGCAGTGTACTACAGTGCTATGGAAGCACTGTGACACACTCATACAGTGACAGAGAACAAAAACATGATCATTACAAGCTCATCATTCATTCCACATACTTACTCATACACATACTTACACATACTCCAATGTACTTGCAATTACTTATAGGCCATTAAAAACTTGGTTGAATTAATTACAATCCTTTTCTGGGTCACTTGTGTGGCATTACTATGATGATCCCGGACTGCACAGATCATTGTATATTTTTTTTTTCATGGTTCATTAATTAGAATTTCATATAGTTTTGGATAAAAAAAGATTTGGACTTTCAAGGGCTTTATCATTAAATTCAATACATTTTATTATATGAAAAATTAGAACACACACATTAGAGCAAAATAACATTTAACAGTCATAAAAGTTTCACAAAAGTTCATCATTGGCACAGCAACGTCACAAATATAGTTACATACCTCCCCAAAACCATTTCCATCAAGTTGGTTTCTACAAAGGGAAAAAGAAAAGGTTAACCTTCATTTGACAGTGACATTTGGATAGACTGAGCAAATTATGAATCTCTTATTCTTTAGAGAAAATAATTGTAAAAAAAAGCTGCACATCACATCCACCAAGCGTGAACACCAGCGCCCCAGCCATTTCTCTGGATATCAACACAGATCAGCAGAACACTACAATCTCCAATAAACTTGTTCAAATGATGATTAAAAAAAGGAATTTCTCAGCATGTGGAGAGAGAAGGCATAACCAGGGTACTCAGCCAAAGTTTGTTGTGGGTAGACCATTTACAACCATTTTCTCTGGCTCTTACTTATTATGTGTCTCTTATGATATAAGATGATTCTTGGTTCCATGTAATTGTTCTTTAAAACCTATATAAAGTAATACGTGTCCATGTGTTTTAATTTCAGGAGCCCTGGGACAATACTCTGTGAAACAGGATGGCTACCATGTTGTTTCAGAAAAAGAAGCTGTGCAAATGAATTGTAATTATACTGGCACAGAGTACAGTCTACAATGGTACAGACAGTTCAGTAACAAGAAAATCTTTCCTATTCTACTTCTGACAGCAAGTGCTAACAAATCCCAAGGACATTTCACTATGTTTTTGGATACAAACAAAAAGTTTACCTCCCTCTCAATTAACTCTGTGCAGATTGAAGATTCGGCAGTGTACTACGGTGCTATGGAAGCACTGTGACACACTCATACAGTGACAGAGAACAAAAACATGATCATTACAAGCTCATCATTCATTCCACATACTTACTCATACACATACTTACACATACTCCAATGTACTTGCAATTACTTATAGGCCATTAAAAACTTGGTTGAATTAATTACAATCCTTTTCTGGGTCACTTGTGTGGCATTACTATGATGATCCCGGACTGCACAGATCATTGTATATTTTTTTTTTCATGGTTCATTAATTAGAATTTCATATAGTTTTGGATAAAAAAAGATTTGGACTTTCAAGGGCTTTATCATTAAATTCAATACATTTTATTATATGAAAAATTAGAACACACACATTAGAGCAAAATAACATTTAACAGTCATAAAAGTTTCACAAAAGTTCATCATTGGCACAGCAACGTCACAAATATAGTTACATACCTCCCCAAAACCATTTCCATCAAGTTGGTTTCTACAAAGGGAAAAAGAAAAGGTTAACCTTCATTTGACAGTGACATTTGGATAGACTGAGCAAATTATGAATCTCTTATTCTTTAGAGAAAATAATTGTAAAAAAAAGCTGCACATCACATCCACCAAGCGTGAACACCAGCGCCCCAGCCATTTCTCTGGATATCAACACAGATCAGCAGAACACTACAATCTCCAATAAACTTGTTCAAATGATGATTAAAAAAAGGAATTTCTCAGCATGTGGAGAGAGAAGGCATAACCAGGGTACTCAGCCAAAGTTTGTTGTGGGTAGACCATTTACAACCATTTTCTCTGGCTCTTACTTATTATGTGTCTCTTTGGCTGACCACTAATGATGTAACACCCGCACATGCACATTGTTTCATGTGACTGGCTCTGTGTGCTGCACTTTACATTGTAGAACTAAAACAAAAAGCCAACTGGAGCCAGAGCTTTATTTTTTTTGGCTTTACTTCTGATTAGAGGTAGTGTTAATTGGCTTTTTGTTGTTTGAGTTCAGGTCTGTAGATTTCTGTTGTCATTTTGTTTAATAATAAGATAATATATATAGGCATTGAGCAATGTGTTCCCCACACTAATAAACTTTCTGCAGGGCACCAGTAAACCCACCTGAAATTTTCATCAGTTGATTGGCAATGGCAGCATGGACTAAAAATCAAACAGTGATTTCTACATGTTTTTTATAAGGGCTCCCTCCAACAATAGGGATGCAGTGTGCTTTACAAATACAAGCGTTACTTTGCACTTTTCAATCTGCTACATTGGCAGGTCATTTAAATAGAGGCTGCTGAATACAGCACGTTGTATAAAAATATAGTGCATGCTGTATTTTAAAGTGTTAACAAAGGGCACAACATGACCCTGTGTTGCTTTGGCAAGGTGCATGAGGGGTGTCATTAACAATGAACTGCAGTCCAGCACACTCATGCATGTCTTGTTTCCACATAGAAATACATGTAATAGTGCAAGACACCAGTGAGAAAGAAAGGCTTGGAACAGGTTAATGTAGTGAGGGCTAGTGGAAGGCCTTGATGACTTGGAGGGGATAGGGAGCAGGCAATAAAAGGGTTACGTTTAGGGTGGTCTTAGGGGAGGTAGTTAGTTGGAGTAAGGGATGATGTAGCAGTGGGAAGGGAGAAGAAGAGTTATAAGAGGGGAAATGGGAGAGTATTTAGCAGCAGGATTGGGAGAGGTATTTGGCACGGGGGGGGGGGGGGGGTGTATTGGGGTGGGAGAAGGTGTTGAGGTCCCCGAGGGAATTTGGTTCGATGTAATGGTTCAGTGTGGGTGAGAAACATCTATAGTGTGGGAGTCTCTGGAACTATGTTGGTATTGGAAGGGATGAATGATTTTGGATTAAAGGGCTGCGAGTACTGCTGGTATTGTTCCCGAGCTGAGTGGTTGCGGCTTGGAGCATATAAATCACGGTGGTGTAGACCCAAAAGAAAAAATCCTTCCTGATTCCATGAGGCAATCGGATGTTCCCTGGATCAACAGTCACTGTCATTTTTACTTTAAATCCTTAATACCCAGTTATATTCTGTGCTTCTAGAAAAGCATCAAGCTTTTTATTAAAACAATCTATAGAAGTTGCCGAAACTACTTCCTGAGGGAGCCGATTTCACATTTTCACAGACCTTACAGTGAAGAATCCCTTCCTTATCCGGAACTTAAACTTCTTTTCCTCCAGATGCAAAGAGTGCCCTCTTCTTCTTTGTAATGAACTCAAAGTGAATAATGGGGAAGAGAGTTATCTATATGGACCATTTATTTATTTATACAGGGTGATCATATCCTCCCTTAAACGTCTCTTCTTAAGGGAGAATAGATTCAGTTCAGCTAATCTCTTCTCATTGCTGAGCTCCTCCATTCCTTTTATTAGTTTAGTTCCAATTCCACAATGTCCTTTTTGTGAACTGGTGCCCAAAACTGGACTGCAGATTCTGGATGTGGTCTGACCAAAATTTTGTTATTGTTGTGTTATTTATAAACAGGGAGGGAGGGTACTGAATGCGGGTCTCAGCCTTGTCACAGTCATGATCCTTATCACTGAATAGGAGGTTTACCTATAGGTGGAGCCTAATGAACCCATCATACATACATATAACACATCTGTCTCTATATTCTGCCATAGTCTGTATGATATATCTCCTGCTTGTGTTTCTCCTCTATATATATCGAGAATATGGTATACTATCTTCTGCTTCTGCTATCGCTCTCATGTAAGTTACAACAAAACATGTAATAGATAATAAATAAGATCCTATTAGAATTAAATATATCTACAAATTGCCTAAAAAAATAGATTGGCAACAATTTTTTTCTAAACATAATAGACATTATAGGAATAGTATGCTTTATGAGCTGTTTTTTGTTTTCTTTTTTATAGTTGTAAACTGTGAAGATGCTGTCTATCAAAACTCATCATATTTTACTACTGCAGAAGAAATGTTTGTATCCCTGCCTTGTGAATATAACGTGGGCAATTTCAGAAGCTTAAAATGGTTTAAACAATACCCTGGAGATAAACTCAATGAGCTGATGACTGTAGCATTGGATGGGAACAGAACAGAGGGAAGACTGACTGTGGAACTCCAGGACAGGCGCAGCAAGCGTTCAGTACTGCACATAGAGAAACCCAGTGTGAGCGACTCTGCATTGTACCAGTGTGCGGTGGAGGCACAGTGTACAGACTTTTATGTATCTCTGTACAAGAACTTCATTTCCTCTACAGCAACTGGCAGAGAGTTTAATATAGCTTCTAGGACTGAAACATCCTCAATAAAACAGAGGGAGTGCTCTTGGTCCCACACAGGGGGTTACACATTGGCTAATTCTATCCTCCCTCCTGTTCTCGATTTAAAGGGATTATTGCTCATCCAGAACAAAGTGACAATGTACTATTAAACTCTCAGTTATACAAATTTTTGCCTGGATAAATATTTTTTACGACGTTTACTTCAGGAGCTGGTGAGACAGGCGGTGCTACTCTAGGTTGAGATGACACTGAGAGATTAATTCAACAATTGATTGGTTACAAGTACAGTGTAAAACAAAATAGTAGGAGTTTTGGCCATTTCTTTTACAACATCCCTACTTGAACGTATATTTTGAATATGGATTAAATTTGAAGCTTTAGAAATCAGAAGGACCAAGCCTTCTAAGAAACATGTTTCACTGCCTTAATCCTCTCTAGCTCATACCTATCTGTGAGAGAAGGGTGCCATATGCTTACAAACACCAGATCTCCTTTCTCCTGAAGAAGTGGATTTTTCTGCGAAACGTGTAGAGAAAGTTAATTGGTTGTATCCCCAACAAGGCAAACCCCAATGGGAGAATCTAGTGTGTGACTCATGTTTTTATTATGTTTTTTATTTTGTGAAATTGTAATATTATTATTATGAAATAAAGTTGTATGTTCAAATAATTTTTTGATTTTGTTGTCGGCCTATAAAGTCCCAAAAGTGAATGTTTTTCATTTATTGTTCTTTTTAAGATAAATGGTAAATCCTAAAATTCAATGGCTGCCAATGACTGCCAACCATGCTTTCTCCATCGAGGTGATGGCAGATGGGCAGATCTGAGCTCTGGTGTTATCACCAGAAGGAATGTCTTACCATTGTGACAAGGGAAGAGTGTACTATGAAAATTAGAGCTCATATACTAGATGCACAATAAATGTAAAATAAAATGATAGGGAACAGATCCCATATTAGATGACTTTTAACATCACTGGCCATACAGCTTCAAAGCAACAAGACAGGGACTGTTGGCACCAGATAAAGAGAACACTTATAAAGCAAAGTGCAAAGCAAGCAGCTATATAAAAATGTGATCATTGCCTTAATCATTATCCTTAAGCAGCTACATGTGCACAGGTCTGAGAGATGTCAAAGTTTTCTTAATACTGGGTATATGCATGTCATGGGGATATCTAGCTTCTGGGTGCCAACAATACTGGAGGAAAATAGCTTTTAATAGCAGCAGAACTAGCTCCAGGTAAAATAAAAATCTTCAAATTCTCTGCATCTCACATAACACTTAGTAAACCAGGAACAGTACAGCTGTTTTGAATTTAAAATGCTTTTGCTAAAAATTAATTATTCCAAAAAAATTCTAACTGTTAATAAATTAAAATAAATGTAATTTCAAATTAAATTATATATTTCTAAAGTTTATACCGGTAGACATTTCCAACTGAATGATTCTGTTTCCATTTTTAGATTGGTAACACTAGGTGATGCTATAATACTGCTGCGTGAATGCATTCATCTCTCACTGCAGACACCTTTGTATTTGATCATAGCAGTAGAAGCAGATGTTGAGAGGTCAAGTATTTTAGTAGATTAAGCAACAGGTTTATATTTCACCTAATGACAGTAAGTGTCCATATACTACACGGATAGCACAATAGGATAAAAGTGGCCCCAATGTTTTATTATGTCAGTCTAAATAGCTATATTAGAATGAATTTGTGCTTTCCAGCAGGTAGGGAAAGATTACAGGTTTACATTATTACAACTTCTCTCCTCTGTAGTGTATTCTCCATTTTTCACTCCCCTGATAAATGGACAAGTCTTAGATAACACCGGACTATGATTTCCCTACCATATGATAGTGTGGATGTTTGGTGATTAGCTTAGTGCTGTCACAATAGGCGAGTTCCTTGTTTCTCCATATCCAACATTACTAGGCACACATATCTGTGCTCTGTGTTACACTTATAATAAGAGAATCCTGTATTTATATTAATAATAAAATAACCCCCTCCTCACAAAAATTAGTATGTCAAGTGTGGCTTTAATGTATACCTTGAGGTAGAATTGTTATGACAAGGGATGATACTTGGTCCCATGTAATTGTTTTTTATATTAAGTAACCAACTAGTCCATGTGTTTTCATTTCAGGAGCCCTGGGACAATATCCTGTGAAACACGATGACTACCATGTTGATTCAGAAAAAGAAGATGTGGAAATGAATTGTAATTATACAGGCACAGAGTACAGTCCACAATGGTACAGACAGTTTAGTAACAGTAAAATATTCCCTATCCTACTACAAACAGCAAGTGTTAACAAATCCCAAGGACCCTTCACTATGTTTTTGTATACAAACCAAAAGTTCACCACTCTCTCCATTTACTCTGTGGACATACTCAGTTCAACTTGGTTTAACCTGGCCCCTTAGCCCATAATAAACTTGGTCAAATTTTAATTACAATCCCCTTGTGGGTAACTTTGGTGGCACTACTGTGACAATCCCAGGTTTGTGTGGCTGCACGAATAATTGTATCATTTATTTTTTCATGGTTCATTGCAAAAACATGATTAAAATATCCTTGTCATATAATTTTGCCTTTCTGTGTTAAAGTAAAAAGATGTTTTACATTTTGAACAAAGTGGTAAAGATCAACAACCTTTTTCAATGTCTGTTTTCTCAACTTTTCTTTGACAGTTGCCACTAGCCAAAGGAAAAAGAAATACCTTCGCCTTTTACTATTGGAGGACAAAAAGAGTAAATAAAATATGTCAGAATTTGTATTTCTTCCCCACTTCATTTAGAAAAAAAAAAAAAAGTTTTGAATGGATTTCAAAATGTTAGAATGCATATCCTCCGCCAGACCGTACAGGTGTCTGTGACCACTTCGGGAAAATTTAAATTGGTACTAATACAATACTAATATATTTCTTTCTTACTCCCTATGTGAGTCTTCTGTATGTATGACATTGTAATAATGCTTTACGATTTCTGTTTTATAATTTTGTTAATAAACCAGGTATAAACTTATATCAGGTGATTTTATCCAAAATTCTAGGTAGGTACAAACACTCTATTCACATATTATATAAAAACAAGAACACACATGGAAACTTTGATACTGGCATCATTAAAAAAATATACCCCAAGGAACTTTTTTTTCCTAAAATCAAAATTCTACTAAAATAAATACGAAAAATAGAATTATACAGGAATTTAATAATCATAATAATTGTAGCCTGATAGCAAAGAGGGAATTATTGATAATAAGCTAGTAACTACAAATCACAAAGCCTCAAAGATCATGTGAACTGGTGATAGGCGAATTTGCCCAGGTCCATTCCATTTCAGGATCAGCAAACCTAGCTTAAGTTTTTTACAAACCAATGCTTACATTGCTTACTGCTGGCAAGGTAAACAGCAGATGTGAGCCCTTTGTTAAGACAGACATGGTCTGAATTCCCATTAAGTGGTGGTTGTCCGGGCAGTTCATATCTTTGCACAGTGGTTGTCAAAGTAAACATTAGCTGTCAACCGGATCTTAGGGTACACAGCGAGAACCCCTTCAAGCAATTTGCTCCCAGATGATGTTTACCTTGTTAACTACTTTAAAAAGTGTCTGCTCAAATTTCTTTTAGGTTTGCAAAATAGCTGCATGGCAAGCTCAGTATATTCTTACAGAAAGAAACATTGACATGAAATAGAATCATCCATGGTAAAAAAAGACATAACAGTCTCTACTGTTATGTAGACAGCAGGGTGGAGACACACATTGGTGTCACACAGACACGTTCTGCACTTGATTCAATGACTATATGGTTTTTCAGAATCGGTGTGACATTTCTTGTTCCTCATTGTGTTTCCTCTACAAACATGTTATGTATTCTGATTTTTTTACTGTATTTAACTCGTAAGTGATCATAAATCATATACCCCATTTTTTAATATTATATATACAGTGGTGTGACTATATTGTTTTGATATTATACTGCTTTCTTTATTTTTTACAGGTGTAGATTCTCAAGAAGCTGTCTATCAAAACTCCTCATATGTTATAACCACACAAGATATATCTGTGTCTTTGTCTTGTGAATACCAAGTCAGTCCTTTTAAAGGTTTAAAATGGTTCAGACAATACCCTGGAGATACCCTGGTTGAGTTGATGACTGTTTTTAGTGATGGGAACAAAACAGAAGGGAGACTGACAGTGGAACTCCAGGACAAGAGCAGCAAGCGCTCACTACTGCACATCGAGAAAACAGACATGAGGGACTCTGCACTCTATTTATGTGCAGTGGATGCACAGTGGGAACACATATATGAAGCCTTGTACAAGAACTGTAGTGTTGTTGTTTTAAGAATAGTTAGTTTTTGGTATATTAATATAATAAACCTGATGAGCACACACATAATCCAAGGGAGTTTTGCAGGAATGTCGTCTATGTTTCTATTTCTTTGCTAATCCATTTCAGTAAATGATGGACCAAGTTATTTTTTACCCTACCTTATTATATTTATATCAAGTAGTTTGATATACATTTTTTATAGTTAAAAAAGGTAGAAAAAATTAAGACTCCAGCAAACTTTGTACACCTTATGTTTGCAATTGTATCTCTTTGTATTGCATTCTTGTCTCCACCTAAATAAAACATATTCAAAAAAATATTGCTGTATAATACCTTTGTATGTCATTTAATGTGAAAAAAAATCATCCAAACCTATTTTATTTCTGTTAATGATTTTACTATTCCCATCTTGTGGTAAAGCATGTCATGTACACATAAGAATTTAGCAACTTTCTAATTCTTGTACGTTATAAAATGTTGATTTAAAAATGTATTTCTGATAATTCTTTACATCCACCTTAGCACTGTGACAAAGTGTCAATAAGAATGTCAGGGAAAGTGTTAAAAAGGCTCCATGGAATAGAGAGTAGATAGGTCTGTGTAAGTTTCCAGGAAGAAACCTGGTTCTTTAGGGCCCTGGAGCCGGGAGCCGGCCAACCCAATCCTGACCGGGTAAATATGCACCTGCACTCAGGTGTAGGGAGAGGAGGAAGTAATCATCTAGAGGGATCCAGGCTGAGAGTGAGCAGTCAGAGGCTGGGAGAGAGCCAGAGGGATTCAAGCTGAGAGAGAGCCAGAGGGATCCAGGCTGAGAGAGAGCCAGAGGGATCCAAGCTGAGAGAGAGCCAGAGGGATCCAGGCTGAGAGAGAGCCAGAGGGATCCAGGCAGAGAGAGAGCCAAAGGGATCCAGGCTGAGGGAGTGATCAGCAAGAGGCTGAGGGAAGCGGATCAGCACTGTGTTGCAAGCTTGAGGGTGTTTAGGAGGCAGCTCAGTTAGTTCCCAGAGCTGTGAGGGAACTGAGCTCTGGCTTGCACCAGCAAAGATTACATGTGAGTGAAACATGCTTGTTTTGTGATCCAAAGACTGCCATGTATTGGTTTTGCTTAAACTGCTTTACTGTTAGTCCTAGAGGGACTATCAAACTAAAGGTATGTAGTTGCTCAGCCGAGCCATTTCTTTTGTTTGTTAAAGTGCTAATAAATAAACAGGCACGAGCCTATTTTCAACTGCAACTGCAAGTCTGCTGTCTGATTCACTGCTGTCTTCTGACCCCGTTGCTATGGGCAATCTCACAGCACTAATAATACAGAATATTAATTATAATACAAAATACTCTTTCCCTATATTTAGCTTATGCTGCTTGGTATTGGGTCGTTCTGCCTAAATGGATTCTGTTGCTAAAATTTGATGGCACCTGGCTAAGTCTGATGGCACCTGGATTACAACTGTCATGTAGAACCTCATAGCATAGATAGGGAACAGAGATTAGATGATTTCGGAAGGGTCTTCACTACTGTAGAGCCTTAATAAGGATATTTGTCCCGCAGATAAGTTAGAGGAAAGTGAATCACACTGTGAGATGATAGTTGATTATCCACATACTGACTAATGGACTTTCTGTGGGATCAATATTAAACAATTCAAATGATAGGCTAAAACTATGTTTATGCTTGTGTGCATACTTTTATAAATATTTTTTTTATTAAATATCTATTTTCATTGAAGAAAGCTTACCATGTATAATTAGCTGAACAAAGCCAACCAATCAACTAAACATAAACGATATTGAAATACAAAATTTATATATATTGGAAAACATGAAAATAGACAATACAAAACCCATCACGTACAAAGTGATAGCAAAAGAAGAAAATTGTTCTAATTTTATATTAGTACTGGTGGGTTGTGGGAAGAATAAAGAAGTATGATGTTGAAAACAACATTACTGTCAATAATTAAAACACCTAAATGGATCAAAACTAGATAAGGACAAAGGAGAAACTCATGATTACAGATCACAGTATCGCATTATCATTACAGAATATACTGAATTTGCGTGTAATCGTTCTTTGATCAAGGAGGTTCTAAATATGGTACTAAGGCGAGTTCCTAAACACTCTATTAATGTCTTTATATAATTTTATTATAGTGTTCTTATATACTTTATATGAACTATGCGCTTTTGTTCTATTTGTATTTTTAAGTCATAATACTATACAAAGGCACACTGTTGGTTATGTGGCCACTCCTTCTGCCAACCCACCAAATACTAAGCATTCATATGACACAAGCCGTGCAGAGCACACCTGTCATATCTGTATACAGTACAGCTGCAATGAGTACTTCTGCATTCTTTGCTTTGCTCATTACAGGTAAGTCATTTAGAGTACAGACATTAATCTGAATGCACTTTTATATATTTAGAGATCACATAAAATTCAATTGTATTAATTGTATGTATTGTAAAAATCATATGTGCCACCGACAAAATGAAGTTTAATAATATAATTTAGGTAATTTAATGCCTGACTTATTTTATATTTTTACATTTTTCTTTTGTTAACTCTAAAAAAAAAACAAACCTAAATGCATGTGTGATCTTGTTTAGGAGTCCTGGGACAAATCAACATTCAAGTACAAGAGGGATATCGTGTTGTTTCAGAAGGAGAAGCTGTACAGTTAAATTGTTCTTATACAGGCACAGAGTATAGTGTTCAATGGTACCAACAACTCGGCGATAATAAAATTCAGCATATCCTATTGCTAAACACAAATGGTAACAAATCTCATGGACACTTCACAATGTTTCTGGATACAAAAGCAAAGTTCACCTTTCTGTCCCTGAGCACAGCACGGACAGAAGACTCAGCAATGTATTACTGTGCAGTGGGTGCACTGTGACAGACTCCTACAGCGACGAAGAACAAAAACCTTTTCAACACTTCCTTCACACTATACAATTGGTGTTACACTGAAGTTTTTGTTATCATATAAATAGCTGTATTGTGGTTAGAATCGTAGCTGCCCAATCTACTATACTTTGTACATCAACTTTGCTGCATTTACTTTATAATTGTTTTTTGTATTTTTCTTTCACAGAAATACTTTTATTTGTACAGCTTATGCCTTATGTTCATATCTGTGTGGTATGGTGCAGCCAGGTTGCATTACATTTCAAGGTAACTTGAGTAACACACATTTGGGCTGTGGTACCATACATTCTGACTGGCACCCAAGTGCACCTTAGCAATGGACTGCAAAGCACAGTATCCTATACTAGACAGCTGGTGGACAGGACTATAACTGGCAGGATTATTAAACCATCATCAAATGTCATTATGTAATTTATTTCCCATCATTAGGAACCTAATAAGATTTAATTTTACTTTCCTCTATAGTCGATTTGGTTTGGGACAAACAACACAAAGAAATCCATGTGGGTTGGAAAATACTACCCCTTCCTTTATTTCAGCCAGACACTAATTTTTACCATCTGATGAAGTGGAAACTTCCTAAAGATAGCCTTATGGGGTTATTAAATGCACATTTCTTATAACTGAGTTAGTTACTGTATACCTTGATTTCTTGGACATTTAGATGCATGCAAGTATCAATTTTCTTTGTTTTTAATAAAAATAAACACATTAAAGTGTTTTGACAAATGTGATGATAATGTGGATACAAGAATGACTTTTAGGCTTTCCAAAGGTGACATAATTATTCTGTGCTTATTGGAATATGTATTATGTGGATATGTGTGTTTGATTTTTTCTCCATATGATAAAACCCTATGCAATATTGCAACGATATTTTGTGTGCTGCCCCTCATTAGGCATCGTATTCAAATAAAAATGGATGACTGACTCTACAGCTGCGCACCACAATATAATTACTATATGGCTGTACCATTGCATCTACTTAGATGAGAGCTGGTCCCAAAAGAAAAATTCCATATATATTTGACTTTTTAGTGTTTGTTAATTGCACAAAAAGTTCACCTGGATTTTTTTTTTATAATATATCTTTAAGTTTAATGTGGCCTATGACATCTATGTTTTAATTACGAGTCTACAAAACCTTTATGTAAATATAGGTGCTAATATAACTGAAGAATATAAAACTCAAACTATGACAAAATAGTTTGGCTGCAACACAGGAGCAGGGACCATCATTTTGTCTTCCTGCAAAACTAAAATCACAAGGTCATTCCTACATTACCTTGAAAGGTAACTCTCCCTATTTTATTGGACTTGACATCTTATGTATCTATACCAATTGTCCATTTTTAGACCCTAAATGAATCCTTGACCTACTTTCACTCACAAAAATTAAAGTGGTCACACAGGCAGGTAGGTAACACCTACCTCATAATAAACTCCCAAGCCTTGCATATCATAAGATCATAGATCTAAACATCTCTTCAGGTATGAATACCATCATAAGCCTTCTTCAATATATACAATTTGCTCCTCCAAATTATCAGCCTCTTACACGCCAATATTGGATGTACTATAGTATTAGCCGTTCAACTTAATCATATACCGTGATAATCATACCCCTGAAGAAACCGAACTGGCGAAACACGTCGGGAAATGTTATGATTGTTTAAAGTTGTACATATGCTGGAAGTAACAAGTTACAACAGAGTTCTAAATTTGCTTTATATGCAATTATGTATGTTATCTAAAAATACAGAATTATCACTTTTGCCACATAACCCCCGTCTCTCTCTTTTTCTACTATTTTGGTAAACAGTTCATTCACTTTTTCGCTATTTTGGTAAATAGTTCATTCAAAAAAGAAAAGCAAAAAAAAACAAAAGACAAAAAAACCATATATATATATATATATATATATATATAAATACATATATGTAAATGTAACAATGTAAAGACAGATATTACTAAATTCAGACATTATATACCATAATAAGTATGAAGGAAAGGGATTGAGAACCATGAATTAAACCAAACATTTACCACTAGATGGTAGCACAGTACATTAAACGGTGCAAAAATGTCTATTTTAATCTCCTATTTTAAATTTTTTTTTATTGATGACATGAAGCTGCTTAATGGCAACCTAAAGGCATTTATATTGTATGAATATGGAGCTGCTTCTTTCGTCTTTGTAATGAAGCTTCTTTCGCAATGGCATTCATTGATAGAGCCATTTTGCACAGAGCCAAAAGGTTGGTTTGGGCCCCCTTATTCAGTCACAAACACAATGGTAGTAGGCTCAAACTGAGATTTTTATTTTTAAAAAAAAACAAGAAGATGATAATCTGCCACTAAATGAACAAGAGGCCTGACCCTAGGTCTCTGACTATGTGGTCATTTAGATCATGAGGTCTCACTCTTTTGCACATTGGGCTATCACGTGATCCTTAATAGTAAGGTACAAGTATCCTCTGAATTAGCAAAAAGTACTTTCTGGAAGGCACTTGAGAAAGCACCTAACAAAGGTTCCTAAACAAAAGGACTTTATAAACAATGTTTAACCAGTTCGTTTTTGAAGCTTTTCAAACATTTTACCTTTGACTTACTTATTTAGTAATAATAACTTATTACTACAGAGTTATGGGAAGTATTGCATGCATTTTTTGGTGCAAACTTTTCTTTTGGAACAATGGAATCTTTTTATAAAGCAGTGATTCTGATATTCCTGGAAATATTCTCTGGTGCAGAAGGTCCATGTGTTTCAATGGCAGCAATTTAATTTCTACCAAGTAATGTTTCAGGGAATGTCATATTCACTGCTTTATAATTAGAGCCTTATGTCGTATAGTTATTGAATTTTCTCTAAATTATCAAAAGTGACTAATAGGAAAAAAAACTAAGGCTGACAGTGTAATCAAATACCATGTGATATTTCTGTCCGGTGTTTTCAAACTGTATAAAAGGAGACAAATTTTATCAAATATTAGCCTATCTCTTTAAAATGTAAAATGCAATATTCTCTTTATTAATGTGTTTGTTGCAAAGTCCTAAAATAATTAAACAAAGAAGTCTGACCAGTGATAAATTTGTATATTACAACAGATAAAAAAGACAAAATTCCCCTTTAACATCACATTAAACTAAATGTTTTTAGTGTGCAAAAATATTTACAGATACATTTAAGGGGAAAAATTCCTAAGTGGAGAAGAGAGAGGAATATTAAAGTGTGGCTAGTTAGGGATAAAACTGAGTTAAAATAGGGAAGTCTGACCAAACAATAACCTGCACCTCATGATCCTCTTGTTGAAAAGGACAAATTGTTATTATTTCCTAATGTATACCTTTTAGATTTTTTTGAGAACTGACATATTTATGTTGAGGTCCATCTGCAGATACAACTAGAAAAAGTAAAAATCTTCATGTAAAAAAATGACAAAATAGTAAACACAGGGGGAATGGTAAAATGTTTTTATTGCCAAATTCAGTTACTTGTTTTACCAACTTTGCTAAAATATTGCAAACATTAGAACAGTGACATTGCAAAACAATATTGAAACAACTAAAACAATATTAAAAATCATACTGTTATAAATAGGCACAAAGAGAATGAAGAGAGGTACTTTTAAAAAAAAAAATAAGACAATATAGTGTAGACAATACGTTTCCTTTCTGCAGGTATAATGCGATTACTAAGACAAGCACGGTGGTTTTGTGATGAGGTCAGGTGACACATTCCGCATCTGGTGGGTATAACACACACATATAA
Source organism: Pyxicephalus adspersus (assembly GCF_032062135.1). NCBI lineage: Eukaryota > Metazoa > Chordata > Amphibia > Anura > Pyxicephalidae > Pyxicephalus > Pyxicephalus adspersus. Next base: position 33,514,309 of record NC_092863.1, on the reverse strand, counting down.
CACACACAGTCACCTACAGAGAAATTAATTTTTTTGTGGAGACAGAACAATGAATTTACTTTGGAGAGTTCTGTTACTGGGGACTTTCTGGATATATTGTAAGTCCATTTATTTTTTAAATGTGTTTTACAAAAAAAATCCTCTTATGTTAGGTGTCATAATCATTATAATAATAATAAGTATTATAATATTAACGGACAGACTTGAATTGAAATCACAAGGAATTAAAAAATGATAGCATTTGGTAATGAAGTATTCACATATCAATACTAACTTGGGAAGTACTGGTATACTGTATATGTTGCATTTTCACATTTACATTTTGTTTGTAAAGTTTTGTTGCATGTTCTTGTTTTGCAGTTGTGAATTGCCAGGATTCTGTACAATACCAGAATGATACAATTACTGTCACAGAAGGAGAAAATGTCACTCTATATTGTGCTTTTAAACTGAGGGCTTTAAATGGGTTACAATGGTACAAGATGATCCCGGGTTCTAGTCCTGTTCATATCATATTTGCTCCAACCAAAGAGAAAAGAAGAGAAGAAAGATTTACAGTAGACATTCAGGGTGACATCTGCTTTCTGCACATCCAAAGACCTAGTGTATCTGATTCTGCATTGTATCTGTGTGCTGTGCATGCACAGTGTGACACAATGATAGGAAGACCTGTGCAAGAACTTCATATGACTTCCTCCTAGAACTGATATGACTGGGACCATGGTATTTTTTTTTTTTTTAAACTTTACATTTAAAATGGAGATTTAGACAAAACACAATATCAAAAATAAAAACAGTAACACAAACTCTTTGTTCTAGTGTCTACATTTTTGGGTCCACTGATTGGCAGAAAGACTTATTATTGTTATTCACATGAGATTTCATTTTATAAAGATCAATGTGCCCCCAAAACACTTTGTTGGTTAGTATAGAACCACAGTAAAGGATTGTGGCTACTCTTGCCACTTTAAAACAAGAAAGATGACCTCCATTATTCTTGGTTTTACTAATCACGTATATGTGTGGCTCAGGCCTTGCTTTTAGTATGTGGCTCAATCTTTTCTGTAACTCATCCTTTACTATCTCTTGTCCAATGTATCAAAGCAGCAATATTACTTAATATATCAAAGCGGCAAAGCAGTATCCCTACACAAATATTACATCTACTTAGAATTACCTGCTAAATAAAAAAAAAAACATTTTTTGAATATTTGAAGTTTTAGCATTTTTTTCTTTTTAGTGCTTTAGCAAAATCTGGCCCCCTCAAAATTTTTACATTTTTTGCACTAGAAAGATACACTGTGAAAGTTTGATGAATGCTCACTTCTTTAAAAATTTGCGCTTAGGTGTTCCAACAAAGCTTATATCTAAATTTTTATCATTTCCTCAGAACATGTGTCAGATATATGTTTATGTGGTTCTTTAGATGTTTTAATGATTTAATGGACTACATGCACTGTAAAATATGAGTACTGCACTCATGTGATGTAGTGACAATGTAGATCAGGTGACTGCATACTGTGGCAAATGACTACCTTCACTCTCATCTTTTACAGCTCATATCATATTCATCTGCATGAGAGTTTACATCTAGAAGGGATACTATAATGTCCCCTTTATGGAGTCTGGTCTTACTGGAAATTTTCTGGACTATGTGTAAGTACTTTTCTCAGGACCATATTCATATTGAACTGCAGGTTTTTTAATGATGAACAATAAAGTATTTTTTTTTATTTTTGAGAATTGTGCCAGGCTGAAGAAATGACTTTATATTTCTATATTTTTATTTAAAGTCAAATACATACTTTACACTAGTACCCTTTTCTTATTCTTTTTTAAGTTATACTATATGATGTGATATTATTTTATTTCCCTAATATATAGTATAGAGAATTGATGGAATAAAAGTAAAAATCACAAATGAATATATGTTCAGTAGCCAGTGATGATGTAACTCATAGAACACCCTACACAAAGACTGTGAATATGTTTTCTGTAGTTCTGTATTTTCTGTAGATAAACTCTTCATTTCTTATTTTCTCAGCTGTAAATTGTGAAGATTCTGTACACTACCAGAACAGCACTATCACCTCTACAGAAGGGGAACCTGTGATTCTATATTGTGGGTATAAAGTGTCTCGTTTTTATCAGTTAAGTTGGTACAGACTGTACCCAGGAGGAGGTCCAGTTCATATCACTAATGCTGTTTCAGAACAGAAAAAATCAGAAGGAAGATTCACTGCAGAGTTCCCAAATAAAGGTGTCTGTTTACTACACATCCACGACCCCATTGTGTCCGATTCTGCATTGTATCTCTGTGCGGTGGAAGCACAGTGTCTGAACTGACAGGAAGACATGTACAAAAACTTCATCTACATATAATACCCGTTCATAAACATTAGCTGTGTCTTAAGTAAAAAGAATTTCCCGCACAGTGTTTTCTGAGGAATCATCTAATAAACATGTATTTTTCAGCATAGATTCCTATATTAGGTATATGAAGTTTATTCTGTCACTAGAATGTTATATGATCTTTAACAATTATTGTGATTTTAAAATGTGTCAAATCTTCAACTTCCATAATAAAATTTAGTGATCCTGCATAATTGTTTGTCCAGGAAGTTTCAGATAAGTGTCTCTTATTTGTAATTCTGTGTCATGTACTCCTGAAAGAGACTATTATGGGCTGTATAGACAATCACGTGACACGCTATCATGTATCCCAATCAAAGTATGGAAAATTATTTATAATATGGAATGCTCTAGCAAACAAGATATTAACTGTAAATGGTAGGCAGGTAGGTAGTTTGGAAGTTTCTTCTAGTTTGACCAGGTTGTGAAGGCCTGCTCAGCATTTTGTAACACTAGAAAGCCACCTTTATCCACTGGTTTTCAGGCATGTGATAAATGGCTGAAAAAGCCTGTAAAAATCACCTGACAATGCCACCCGGTGCAAAGCAACAAAAAATAGGGCCCCTGGTAAATGGTATCTTCAACTCAACTATTCACATAAACAAGTCCTAACCATTGAGGACAAGCTTTCACAGCGACAAACATCCCTCACTTTTGAAAGATATTATTTCACATCCTTTTGAGTCTACAGAACACAATTGAAGGGAAATATGTTTTAAAAACTTGACAGCCAAGTTTTAGAATTTCTTTAATCTATCTAAAAATAAAAAATAAGCTTAAATTATAATTTTATTTTGCCTATAAATGTTTTTTATTCTCCTATTTCCTCCATAAACATGGTTTAAAAAGATGTAATTGCACTCGGTTGTACAAAAGGATGATACAAGGTTGGCAGTATGGATGGAGTTTATTTTTTGTTTACAAATGTTTGCACTAAAAAGTGGAAGACTTTTCTGTATGTGAACTATTGCTCTCTCTCTTCATAGAGTTATATTTTATTTAGAAACATTTACCATGCTAAGAACTAAATTACCACTAGATGGCAGCACAGTACTTTTCAATTAAATGATATTTCACAATATTAATAATAATCTGAAAGGACTTTTTCTTACTTATAAAACAGGGATATGGAGATTTCAACATTTATAGTTATTTCAAATATTGGGGAAATTGTGGTTTTGAGAGGGTGGGATCCCAGAAATCCAATGCTTTATAATATAGTAAGTTGCTAATGTAAAAATGACATATGGAAAAACAAACAGAAGAATGGCTCTTTAAGGCAACAGCAGTGTTTTTTTTTTTCCAAAGTCACTTATATTCAATATATTAAAGCTATACAAAGCTTAACTACAAATAATAGATGTGCAAAATAAATGTATATAATCTTATCTCAAAATAAAAGGTCTTAATATAATGTCAAGTTTCCAGACGCGTTTCGCCGTAAAGGCTTCTTCAGGGGTGAGTGGAGAGTTTATTGGTAAGGCTGAGATGCAATGGGATTAATAAAATGAAATGATTGTATCAGATAGCATGATGTACTTACTGTCTTTGGTAAACTTAGCTGGGTGGTAATAAAAATGTCTGAAGATGAGGCACATGGAAGGTTGATAAAATAAGTTCTTGAGGGAATAGAGCCTAGACATTTAATAACTTCTGGAGCAAGCTGATATGTAAAAATAAACAACTGCAGTTTGTCTTGGTCATTAAAGAGTTACAAGAGCTTGCATTAGAGCTCAGTCCTTTTGCTCACCCACAACCTCAGCTGTGTTAAGCAAAAGATTTCGTCTGCAAGTCATGCAAACCACCCCTCTCCCCCCATTCAGCCTCCATTCCTATCTAGGAGTCGTCTGTATGTCAGATGTCCTTAACTTTGGAACTACCTGTAAGAAGAAACAGGCTTGAATTAGACAGAAAGAATTTTGCAGGGTACATGTTTCACCAAAAATGTAAAGTAATCTATTGTATGTGCAATGTGTATCCTTTTATTGGGGTGGACCTACTAAACAAGTAGAATGTTCACATCTATCATCCATTTATGTGCAAGGGAAATTCATTTTGGTTTTATAGTTCTCAGTACATGATTGGATACTCTATGTGAACAGGCTATGCGAAGATATATCAATAGCTGAGAGACAAACTCCAGGTTGATATAGCAGGATGGCAGTCATATGGTGTGGTGAGGTCAGGTGACAATATATGTCTGGTGGGTTATAACCCACACACACATATCACACATTCATCTACTGAGGAGCTTACATTTACAGAAGACATGACAATGTATCTACTATGGAGTTTCCTGTTACTGGGGACTTTCTGGACCTCATGTAAGTTATCACAGTGCTATTTACCTAGAAGTTTTTATTAAAAAAAACTCTAGCTATGGTAGTCTAAGTTTGGCACATTTTCTTCAAAATTTTCCATTTTTCCAAATTGCACAGTTCCCATTTTTCGCTGATTTATACATTTACAATATTCTTGATGGATATATTATGGATGTAAGTTATATGTTCTGATTTTGCAGTTGTGAATTGCAAGGATTCTGTACATTTCCAGAATGATACAATCACCGTAACAGAAGGAGAAAATGTGACTTTACATTGCGGCTATGAAGTGAGTGGTTTTCAAGGATTAAGATGGTACAAACTGAATCCAGGATCCAGCCCAGATCATATTATATACGCTGCAGGCAATGGGAGAAGAACAGAAGGAAGATTTATACTGGAGCTTGAGAGTCAAAGATCTTCATTGCACATCCAGCACCCCAGTGTATCTGATTCTGCATTATATCTCTGTGGTGTGCATGCACAGTGTGACACAATGATAGGAAGACTGTGCAAGAACTACATACAAAACTTCTATACACAGTGACTGAGTCTTATAAACCCCATTTCCTAAGAAGTTAGGGCATTTTTTAAAACTGCAATAAAAGATAAAATGTGTTATTTCACTGGAACCTTTATTTATCAGGAATATTGACAAAGAAATTATTTTAAGTGTTTGCACCAGCATACTTAAATGTCTTTAGTATACATATACAAACTGAGAAACTGATGCCTTTACTGTGTTAGCTAAATTGATAAATTGAATACATAACTCACTAGTTAGCCCTGAAAACAGTTTCCTAGATCACAAATGGCTCAAGTGGCTCTATTTACTTTGCAGTTTTTCCTCTTTTAGGTCCAATATATACTTGTAACAATTTTGTGTGGCATTAACCGCCCCTAGCGTTCTAATTCTGTTCGTATTTTCACGCAAAAAGCATTACATTTTTTGCATGGAAATATATTTTAGGCCTATAATTCTTAGGCATAACTCACCAAAATATGTACAATACTTAATAAATTTATTACATTTAAAAATAAACTTAAAATTAAAAAAATACAAAAATCTGTTAAAAAAAATAGAATAGTGAAACCTGTAATATAGCTGTACAGTAGCATGTATAATAAATATAATTATATATATATTATATAAAGATTTCTTTGTATTTAACTCAAATCCAATAAAAAATTATTTGAATTTCCCGCCACACCTCCCTCCTGCCAGCACCAACGTCACTGGGAAACCCCAGAGATTGCCATCCTGAAGACCTGCAGAGGGATGAGCAGGACGCCGGGGGATGCCAAAGGAAGAAGGTAAGTGTTTTTTTTTTTATGTTTTTAGCAACCCTGAGTGTGACTAGGGATTACCACATTTTGCAGGTTAAACTAACAGATTTGGTTATATTAGTTCTTAAAGCAGAACTAAAGTTCCACTTTTGATCAGGCAGGTCATTATTGCGGAAAGGGGAAGCAATGTCCCTACTGCAAAAATCCTTCTTACCTGCCCATTTGCAGGTGCAGCTCAGTGTATTAAAGAAAGATCATGAACAGGCAGATACATATGTTTTATTACAGAAGGGACCTTCTGCAGTAAAAATCCTGCTTGCAATTTTTGAGTCTGGAATTTTAGTTCTGCTTTAAAGATGTAGACCCCCTGTATGGACACATTTAAAATCCATTCAGCAGATTGTAATTTACCACTAGGTAGCAGTACAGCCCATTGGACGCATTTTATATATATTTTTTTAAAGCAGAACTAAACTAAAAAATGACAAAAATATGACTTACCCCTTACGATCCCTTGATCGTTTTGGAGCTTTCCTCATTCGCGTCCCATGCCATCCCTGAATTTTCTCTTACCATGGTTAGGAAAAAGGGCTGGATGCCGCTATTTTTAGTCTTCATTTGGCTATGTCACCTGATCTTGCACCGCACAATTGTGAGATTGAATGACGTAGCCTGCTGTAAAATAGGAAAACCTGGCATCTCTTTCCGCTAAGTGTAGGTAAATACCCCCTTCTGTGCATTTCTGAAATCGAAGCAGCTAGGAGCTTCAGGGGATGCATGACATAGGTATCGTGGGAGGCTCTGTGCTTCCATTCGATCAATCAATTCATTCTTGATCACCGAGGATAGGTGAAATTGTTAAATGAAGATGATTCTTACTTAATCCTATTTAGCAAAAAATAACCCATATTATCTACTTTATTCTCTTTGTCTCCTTGGCTGGCTTTTTATTTTACTGCTTCCACTTACTGTTTTTACATGAATATTTTGGTGTGTTCGCTCATTTTACAGCCTTTTCAGTGTTTGTTTTAGATGCTTCAACATTATTTTAATAAATTGTTGTCCATATATTTATGGGTGTCACAGAGACAGTAAGCAAGCGGAGATTTTCCTTGTGGAATCACAGACAGAAATATAAACTTGACAGAAATTAAATATTATAAAAAGGCCAACTCCTGTAGAGTATAAAGGGAATGGCTAATTTTCCAGAAGAAGACTGATCAGTCCAATCATCCAATCATGTGCAGGAATATGTCTTTTTATGACATTTCCCGGAATGAAATTGGGTATTTAAAGTAAACTGTTATTTACTGAGTTCAATCTTCTCCATTAGTAGATCAGCCCCAATACATATCAGTAGTTGAGAGATAACATCCAGCTTAAATACCACAATGGTTATATGATGTGGTGAGGTCAGGTGACAATGTACATCTGGTGGGTATAACAAGCTCACATCACACACATTCATCTGACAAAGAGCTTAAAAATAGTGAAGACATCACAATGCAATCATTATGGAGTTTTCTGTTATTGGGGGCTTTCTGGATATACTGTAAGTTTATTTAGAACAGTAATATAATCCTAAATGTCTATATTTTTTTTTACATAAGAATAGTTTCTGAAAATGTTCCAGTTTCAGTTTTGCATAAAACTATTATTACTCTTCCAATGCTCACATGTCAGTTTAATTTTACATTTTGTAAATTTTATATTCTTTAAATTTTGTAAATTTTATATTCTTGTTTTGCAGATGTGAATTGCCTAGATTCTGTACATCAGAATGACACAATTACCATCACAAAAGGGGAAAATGTCACTCTGTATTGTGCTTTCAAAGTGAGTGGTTTTCGAGGGTTAAGATGGTACAAGGTGAATCCAGGATTGAGTCCTGTTCATATCATCAATGGTGTCAGCAATGGGGGAATAACAGAAGGAAGATATACACTGGAGCTCCGGAGTGACAGCTGCCATCTGCACATCCAGCACCCCAGTGTGTCGGATTCTGCATTGTACCTCTGTGCGGTGGATGCACAATGTATGAACTGCTAGGAAGACTTGTACAAGAACCCAATCTGTCTGCAAGTATCATCTATACACAGAGCCTGTGTCATACAGCAGAAGAAATTATGTTTTTAACTAAAAAGTGATTTTTTTTTAAACTAAATGTATATTTGTACTGATATACACATGCACAGATGTATTTATAGATAATTGTGATGCCTTAAGTTTTTTGGGTGTAATAATCTCAAATTTGATATTCTTTTGACTACATTTTAGAACAACAAAAACAATATTAGTAATATAACAAAATACAAAAGACTTGGATACATTTATAAATCCATAGAAATGTATTTGTTGAACATTTCAATAAGAAAAACTCAATTTGATGGCTTTATTTCAATACAGGGTAAAACAGAACTCTAACCAATAATGGCAAAAAAAGAATAAGCAGCTTGCAAAACTTGAAAGTAAGTTGGGTAACCATTTCAAGTACTTTTTTGAAGAAGAATTCTTTTCCATAAATATTTAAAATACATACATAAATATTTTTTAAGTATATTGTTTTTTTAATGTTTATTTAGTGTTTAGATCCAACTTAAATGACCTAATGTTTTATTCCCTTTATTTACAATATGAGTGAGAAAGAGTTGTTAGCTCTGACTGTCTGGGACTGAGTGACCATTGGAAATCTGTCCACAGCACATAACACATCATAATACCCGAATGTTTTTTGTAACTACAAAAATGTAAAAATTACAATCATTACTTTAGTATGTAATTTACAGGGAGGATTTTCAAAATAATCTTTTCTCAAGTCCTATAATGGGCTCATATGGTGCCATGTTTGCCACAGAGTTTAAAGGGCAATCTGCTATACTATTTAGTTTTGATGGAAGTTAAAGTAAGATAGAGTAAGCTGTTGCATTTTATCAGCAAGGTAAGGTAACATTAAATGTCAGCCAATGCTACAAAGAGTAGTGAGGTGAAATGGGTGAGGTTGAACACTCTTGAGCTTGTTTTTTTTATACATATTAAACTGTGGTTTGTCTGTCCCCACTTAGCTTTGCAGTGAACAAACAGATGGCAATGGCCTAAGAGGAGCAACTTTATGGGTCTGATTTATTAAAGCTCTCCAAGGCTGGAGAGGACACCCTTTCCACAGTAAAGCTGGGTGATCCAAGTAAACCTGGAATGGATTTCCTAAAAGTCATTTGCTATTTGTTAGCAAATGTTTTCAATCCTGGATCAGATCCATTCCAGGTTTGTTGGATCACTGTTGGGATAGCACAAATTTATTTAATATCAATTATGTCTCACCAACAATAATGCTTTACCAGTATATACTGGTATATGTGTACCATATATGAGGTCATCCTAAAGGAATGCAGCACATCCTTTAACTGGCATCCTTATAAGGTAAAATGCTGGTTTAAGGGATGATCATTGGTCAGTACTGGTCAAGCACTGGTCATTGTCTCAGTTCCTGGATAGTTAAAAACACAGTGCCACATAGTTCTCCCCAGGGGGTTTTTACCGGGCGTGCTGCCCGGCACTTTTCCCTGGGCCGCCCACCCTGTCATTGGCTTGACTTTAAAACGAATGACTGCAGGGCAGGAGCAGCTCCATTGTCATCAGTTTTAAAATTCACAGTAGCAATGAGAGAGGAACATTAGCCCTCCTGCCCTCATCGCTGCTCAGTAGATCCTAAAAGATGAGGGCGGGACTTTTAAGACAACATTGACAGTCTCGCCCTCATTCTCCAGGACCTGCTGTGCAGCGATGAGAGCAGGGTAATGATAGTCCCGCTCTCATCTTCAAGCATCTGCTGAGCAGCAATGAGAGCAGGACTGCTAATGTCACACTCTCACCGTTAGGATTGGATAAGCATCGATGGGAATGGGCAGTGACAGTCCCGCTCTCATCGCTAGGATCGGAAAAGCAGCGATGAGGTTCCGCTCTCATCGCTACTGTGAACCAAGACAGCCCACCAGATCCTGTATGCACAGATGAAATGCACCAAGCTAGCCCACCAGATCCTGTATGTACAGATGAAATGCACCAAGATAGCCTACCAGACCCTGTATACACAGATGGAATACAACAAGTTTTAAATGAGTTTAAGTGTAAAATATATATATATATATATATATATATATATATATATTATAAATAAATAAAAAAAACGACATTTAGAAATATTTTTTTTTATTAATCACCTGTAATAAAACCATATCCAGCAATAGAGACCTTGAGGGATAGGAAAGAAGGGGTTAGTAAATGTCTTTCCAACTTACGCAACTTTGGCAAACCCAGGCCCCTGCAAATACTAGTTTGAAACTACCCTATCCCTACTGACTCGGTGTAGACTATTTAGGCAGACTACATCCGAAAACTATTCCTGCTAATATTCCCAGAGAATACCTCTGCAGACTTGGTATAATCCTTTATAACTTTTTACACTTATACCCATTTAAAACTTGTTGTATTCCATCTGTGTATACAGGATCTGGTAGGCTACCTTGGTGCATTTCATCTGTACATACAGGATCTGGTGAACGAAAGTCAGATCAGAAGAGACTGAGTGAGGGAGCAAACCTAAAGACAGAGAGAGAAGGAGGTGACACCAGCCATCAGGAGTAAGAATAGTAATCAGAAAACTATACTTCTTAAATAGGACAAGGAGGAAACACCAAAGCTTAAGGAAAGTATTACATCAGGGGCAGATTTTTCAATTTCTGAAATTAACGAATAATAAGCTGGTCCATCAAGTGAATTTCCTTGTGAAAACATTCTGCCAAATTAAAAGAATAAAGGCAAGCACCGATCATCAGGCATCAACATACAGTGGTTAAAAAGTTTTAGTTGGCTTAAGGTCAAGGATAATGGTATGTGGAAATGTTGTGAGACAGCCAATCTTGCAGACCACAAAACTGGCAATGTTGGAACGTAAAGCAAGTCCTGGAACAAACTGGTATAGGTCAAATTGAGCGATCTGTAACAGTTTTAAATAACTTACTGTATTTTTTGCCGTATAAGACGCACTTTTTCTTCCC
>NC_092863.1:33495412-33498856 GCF_032062135.1 Pyxicephalus adspersus | reverse complement strand
ACTGCAGTACAATCATTAAGACAGTTTATCATTGGTGTCATAGCTGCACTGGAAAGGGGGGCCATTGAAGGAAATTACATCACAGCAGAAGGTTTAAGCAGATGTATTAAAACATGCTTCCAGATGTGTTACCTGTGTTACCTAGCTTGTCAAAGGCAGGATGTAAACCTTACTGAAAGACAGCCAATCTTGCAGACCACAAAACTGGCAATTTTGGAACCTAAAGACACCCCTGGAACACATTTTCAAAATCGTCATCGCTATCTTGAAGAGAAATGGTCAGATCTTTGCATTGTTTTTTCACAAAGCGAGGTAACATCATTTAAATCTGAAACCTATGATAAATATATTGAGAAAGTTGTCAAACACCTGGATGCGAGATTTCCAGATATGCCAATCATCTCCAGTTTTCAAAGAGTTTTCAATGCAGAAACTCACTGCTGAAATACTCTTTAATCAATACTCCAAAAATGGCACTCCTTCTGTTTTGAACTATGACAATGCCAAACAAGAGTGGGCAGTTGCATCAAAAATTATTAAAAGTCAGCCGTACACAAATCTCAGTCAAAAACAGGTTTTGCTTAAACTAGCAACAACAAGTGAGCTCAGAGAGTCTTTTCCAAATCTTTCAAAACTGGCTTCTATTGGACTAGTCATACCAGTAAGCACAGCTGAATGTGAAAGAGGGTTTTCTGCACTAAAAAGAATCAAGACTTGCTTGAGAAATCACATGAATCAAATCACACTGAATAACCTTATGATGATCTCTTAGGAGGGACCAGATCTGCATGATTTTGATTATGAGAAAGCTGCAGACCATTGGGCCTCTAGGAAGAAACGAAGAATATTTAATATGAACTCACATCGAGCACTCTGTAAGGTCTACATAGTTGATCTGTTCACCTTTGTGGAAACGTTCAAGTTTTTGGAGCAGCTTACCTCATGTGGAATTGTTCACCCTTCAGGTTTTTGGAGCAGTTTACCTCATGTGAAATTGTTCACCCTTGTCGAACTGTTCCAGTTTTTGGAACTGCTCATCCTGTTCAGGTTTTTGGAGCCGTTCACCATTGTGGAATCGTTCAGGTTGTTGGAGCTGTTCACCCCATGTGTAATTGTTCACCCTTGTGGAACCAGTTAGGTTTTTGGAGCAGTTTACCCCATTTGGAATTGTTCATCCTTTGTGGAACCGTTCAAGTTTTTGGAGATGCTTACTCTTTGTGGAATTGTTCACCCTTGTGGAACAGTTTAGGTTTTTGGAGCCGTTCACGCTTGTGGAAACATTCACATTTTTGGAGATGCTCACTCCTTGAGGAATTGTTCACTCTTGTGGAACCATTTACTTCCATCTGTGGATCTATTCAACCTCTGTGGGGCTGTCCCTGGCCCACTACTTTCATTTACTGGATATTTATTTCTTTCAGTTTTTGAGACTCCAGCATCATATGTGGTCATTACCACATGATGACATGGTAGCAGGCACCACCATAATCTGCTGCACTACATCTAAAATCAGGTATGCAATAAAGGAAATGACTTTAACTTCCTCCATCCTGGCTTTGAGTTTCTCCTGCATTGTTGCAGGATGTAAAATCACATTGATGTATGCAACAAAAAGTTAACCAGTTGTGTCCTCTATTATAACTAAAGTCTTTGTAAGTAATAAATGCCTATCTTTGATAATATCTGCATGTCATTGTTATTATACACTTTAACTTAGCCATGCCCATAAATCATTTCCACATGGGGCCAACACTGTGCCACACCTAAATAAATAGTCTCAACTAGAACTTATTGCATGCAACATGTTTTTTGATCATCTGCCAAGACATTAATTTGGGGGACTCCTTGGATGAATGCAACTCACTTCCGCAGCTAAGTATTTTTGTTGTATCTAACACTTTGTTACTGCATTGTTTTATCTATCTGTTTTTAATATTAAATAGTATAATTTAAATGTTACTTGCAAGTCTGTGTTATCTCTCTTTGTACACTTTAAATTTAATCCTTTAATATTTACATTTACAAATTATATCCGTGACATAACAATCACCCAGCTTCACTGATAAAAGTGTATTCTCTTTAGCCTTGGAAAAGGTTTAACCTTCTCAGCGGTAACCCCGAGTGTGGGGTATTTTTTTTGTATTGGATTCAAAACAAAATAACTGTATTGAATCTAATACAAAAAAATCATTATATATATATATATATATATATATATATATATATATATATATATATACACACACACTACTGTACAGTTTATTACAGTTTTTAGTATTTTTGATTTATTAATACACCTTTGTTTTAACAGATTTTTGTGTTTTTTATTTAAGGTTTATTATTACATTTATTAAATATTGGACATATTTCGGTGAGTAATGCCTAAGAATTACAGGCCTACAATGAAAAATACAATTTTTAGACAGAAATGAACTGCCCAGGAGGTTAATAAAGCAGGCCCTATGTCCTTATCTGTGTTTAATGAAAAAGCAAATAGCTTGAATAGTGAAGTGCAGTAAGGAAAAATGTTGGCACATTGAAGGTCTACATTTGGTTAAGTTGCAGTTTTCATGAGATAAGAGAGTAGTTAACACTCATACACAAGTAAAGTGGATGTATAGGGAAGTAACCCCTCTTTTTACCTGGCAACATCAACCTGGCACTGCAAAAACAGTTTTGGGGTAAAGTGACTCTCCTGCAAAAAGAGTAGGTAAATATGAGTTCTTGTGTACACGCAATATATTTACTTCTACTAGTGTGTCATGTCTATTAAAGACTAGTACAAAAAGTAAGGTAGGCACAAAAAGTACAGTTATTGCTAATGGTTTGTTATTTTTTTTTCTTTTTGCGTGTAGAAAAAAAAACAATAAACTCTAATTTAAGATCTTAAGTCAGGCAAGACACATTTGAGACTAAATTTGCAAATGAGAGTTTATATGTAGGTTCCCCTGGAATTTTCAGAGTATCATAGTTTTTATTGCAATGCTTAACCCTTACAAATACTGTAGTTTTTACAAAGTATACACTTTACCCACTTAAGAACAGTCCAGCCAATTAAAAAAAAAACATGTAGCCTAACATTCCACCTACTGAATAGAATGAAGTTAAATTCAGCATGTAAAAAACGTTTAGATTTATTATGTGTTTTGTAGGCCTGTCTAGAATATATAGGATATAAAGTATGTTAATTACCCTCACGTAATTTTTATTCTTCATCCTAGGAAAACTCCATATGACACCAAAAGACACCATATTTTCACCATATGACACCAAAAGAATTTAGAATTCTAACTTGTTAGTAAACAAGCTAAGTGTAATATTTCATGAAGTCCACTAGGCTTTATATAATCATTAATTTTTGGAACAACTCATTCAGCAGATTGTCATTTACCACTAGGTGGCAGCACAGCCTATTTTAAATGTATTTGACAGAACATCTATATT
>NC_092863.1:33449700-33495274 GCF_032062135.1 Pyxicephalus adspersus | reverse complement strand
TCCCTGGGTAATTTATGTTAATGTCTCTAATTCTTTTAGCAGAGTCATTTCCAAGCCATTTAACTAGGAGGTCTATCTCTTCACTACATGACAGACCCAAGTCTCTTGTACTATTATAAAAGGAGGATCGCCATGCTCTGTAGTTTTCAGGGCAATCACTGAGCTTCACCAGTCTTTTTGTAACTAGCTCTCACTGAGTAAAGAACCTGGCAAGGTCTATTGGGGCTTGGTTACAGCCAGGATTGGTTGGAGGTATGATGCCATGGTGAGGGTGTGGTACGCAGTCATACCTGTTTGGGGTCGCTGATTTAGGCCAGCCCGTGTCATACCGTCTTGACGTAAAAGTACCGGGTGCTGAGTTGCCAGACCAGGTGCTGAGTTGTTTGATGTGCAAAGAGGTTAGCTTGAGCTTTCTCATATGGCTCTGTGGACTCTTGTTTGCAGAACTGAGGTCTGAGGTTGACCCCTTCTTTTGCTTGGTATGTCTTTTATGTCTCACAGATGACATTTTTGGTTTCTGGAGGTAGATCAGCATTGCTGTTCGGTCTGGAGTGTTAGTGGACATACTCTGAAGCACACTGCACAGAATCTTGTTGGTTGAGTTCTGCGCCAAGCACACTGGTATGTGTTTCGCTTTTTGAGTATTCTACTGCTATCAGGAAGTCTGCCTCAGCTATGGTGGCTGCTGCTTCCTTTTCTGTAGCAGGCTTCTCCAGGGTTGCTTCTATGCGCGCTTTCGCCGCTCCCAGGTTTGCTTCTATGTGCGCTTTCTCCTCTCCCAGGTTTGCTTCTATGCGCACTTTCTCCGCTTCCTGTTGTGGCTTTTTTTCAGTTTCAGTTGCATCGCTTCTTCTGCAAAGGCAGCTCGCTCTTTCGCTGCTTTTGCGCAGACAATGGCAGCCACATTGCTAACAGAAGAGGACTTGGAGGAACAGACTTTTGATCTTGTTTTGCAGCTCGATACCGGGCTTTGTGACATGGTGTTGGTGTGTAGGAGGCTGTGCTAGCAGAGCAGTCACTGTGTACAATCAAATATATCTCACTTGCTTAGAGCAGCTATACACTTGCAGCACTTGAATGTATGGAAGTCGCTGTGGTGACTGTATGCAGCCATTTGCGTGGACATTAGCCAACTTCCATGTAGTCAGATATGCCCCTCTTGCTTGAAGTTGCCGTTTACTTGCAGCACTTGACTGTATGGAAGTCGCTGAGAAGACTGTATGCAGATATTTATTATTATTATTATTATTATGTATTATTACACAATGTAGGAACATTACCTGCAATGATCATACAACATACAATGTATAAGGAATACAATCTGATAGCATATAACAATAACTGTAGCCCCCAGCAATACCTGAGCACATACTGTATAACTAACACATACTTTCTACCATCTGCTGCAATACAGTCAACAGTTTTAAATAAACATTGGTTAAACTCTCACCAGCAATACTTTCATAAGAGAGCACACACTAGGCAGCTGCTTCTTCCATGAGGCTGGGGAAAATGGCAGTTCCTATCTTCTTCTTCCCATAATTCTCTGCTCAAAGCAGGAAATTACATCACAGAACTACAATAAAATACTAATGTGTAAGTGGCCACTAGATGGCGCTGTGGCCCTTAATGTGAGCAGTCCTACATAATTGTTAATGATTTACAACTGTGACCAATGCAATCCAATAATTTATGTCCAGAGGACAGTACAGTAAGGACATGGTTTAGGGCTGATTGTTCAGACATTACTGTGTATGGCTACTGCCTTAAACATTGCTGTACAAACCAAGACAAATCTTTATATATGAAATCGGTTCCTCCATCACTTGAAAATGCATAGAGACATTTCAACCAAACTATATATAGCCATACATATGACTGAGACTCGTGAGTGCACTTGTTATCTTTGTACAACGCTGTGCTATATGTCAGAGCTTAATTTGGATGTGTGTATGTCATCACTAGAGACATTTAAACTAAACTTGCTAGACATATGACACTGCTGATCTTTGTAAAGCGCTGTGGTATATGTCAGAGGTATATAAATGTATAATAACAGTGTGTGACTGTGGGGGGACATTAGACTGTCAATTCATCTTTGTACAGTGCTGTGCTATATCTTAGAGCTACATTTGGATGTATGTATGTGTATATGTGATCACTAGGAAACGCATGGAGACATTTAAACCAAACTTGCTAGACATATGACACAGCTGATCTTTGTACAGTGCTGTGGTATATGTCAGAGGTATATTTGCATGTATGTGTGTATGTATTGCTTAGTGACAGTGTGCTTTTTGCTTATATTTTTACATTTCTTTTTCCTGTATAATATAAGATTGCAATAAATAAATACCCGGGAAACGCTGGGTAATCAGCTAGTATATATATAAAGTGGACAGACTTTTACTGGGCTGAGCATTCTCCTTCATTACTAACCCAAAGTCAAATACACCGTAGATGGGAGATAACCTCCAATTTGATATGGCAGGGTGGCGATCATGTGATGTGGTAAGGTCAGGTGACACTATGCATCTGGTAGGGTATAACAAGCACACATCTCATACTTCTATGAAGCTTATATTTAGTAAGACATCACAATGCATTATCTGTGGAGTTTACTTTTGTTTGGGACTTTCTGGATCTCCTGTAAGTTTATTTTTCGCAGTGTAATTTTCAGAAGCTTTTATTTCAATAGGCATCCTTTCCGAATGAAGACTGTCTTTAGTCTTGTCTTTAGAATTTTTCACATTTTGTATTCCAAAAATGAATTTCCTTTCAATGCTGGCATACCAGTTTAAATGCATGTAAATTGTATTTTGTTTTACAGTTGTGAATTGCAAGGATTCTGTACATTTCCAGAATGACACAATTATCATCACAGAGGGGGACAATGTGACTCTGTACTGTGCCTTTACACTGAGTGTAGCATGGGATGGGATAAGATGGTACAAGCTGAACCCAGGAACCGGTCCAACTCATATCATTAATGTTGTCAGCAAAGAGAAAAGAACAGAAGGAAGGTTTACGCTAGAACCCCAAAGTAACAGCTGCTTTCTACACATCCAGCACCCCAGTGTATCTGATTCTGCATTGTATCTTTGTGGTGTGTATGCACAGTGTGACACGATGATAGGAAGACTGTGCAAGAACTTTGTATGCCTTCCTTCTACCACTAATAACTAGGGACAGAGAGATACTGGCACAGTATGGTATTCATTCTTAGAAACTGTGTAGAAAAAAATTGGTAAGGCTCAAAAATTAGTGAGCAACAGCCACAGAACTAACTACGGATTTGTGTCAGCATTTATTTTTTCATTTATTAGATTGAAAGGCTAATGATCTATGACAGATTTCGGCCTATAACTCCAAAATGCACAATAAAGTTTCTGTGCATCTCCAATATACATTACAAATTGCTGTTTTGAAAAGAATACAACAAATTTAATCAGTATAGCAGGATAGTTCTCCGTGCTGAGATGACAAAAGCTTGGCTTACATATGTAACTTTTTTATCTTGATCTTATATGTCTCACCCTTTTCATACAGTCATCAATCATATTCAGACTTTCATGTTTAAATGTGATTATTTGGCACTAATAATTATTTGGTGCACCAGCCCCTCTGTTTTCATACAATAAAGAAGCCTGGGATAGCAGAATTGAACTTGATGTTGTTAGGTGACATAAAGTTATCATCAAGCCTGGAAGACGAAGAACATTTTTTGAAAGCAGGGCATCATGGACTCACCCAATGGGGTGGAGATGGGGGGTTGTCAGGATAACAACCTGCACATAGAATCAATTGATCCAGTTGATCCTGGCGCACTGGCTCAAAGACACCTCTTGATGGACCAGACTGTCTTGAGGGATTGAAGATTATTGTGTATTTTTTTGGTTTTAGGAACATTTAAGTTTAGTTCCTCTTTAAGCATACCAAAGCAACAATACTGGGTGTGTGACTATGGTTGCTGAGTGTTCCCAGAATTGGGGTCCAAATATTGAGGTGCATGGCATTTTGAACCAGCCTTCCAGTGACTGTGCTGCTGTAATCACTTCTTTGTTAAATTGTTTTTCAGTTTGCATATCTGCATGTTAGATTTTTAACATTATTACACAGAAACAACTGTGCTCAGTTTCCTAATTCCTGTCCAAGGACAATACATTATACACAAAAAACAACAAGGTCAACATGGAAGAATACTAACCCTATGGAAGTAATCATGAACAAAATGAAACAGTACCAGCCTGTCACACCACTGTTGTGGGGGCAGTTAGATTAATATATATATTTTTTTAATTAAAAGAATGTTTTAATAAATGTCAGATTTACTGCTTTTTTATTAGACCCCTATATGTTATTATTTATTATCCTAAAAATGCTGAGGTTATAATTAGGTACACAGTTCCAAAGCAGAAAATGTAAAAATGTAATATATCTAGAGGGTGTACAGATGTGAGATGTGAAATGGTTAAAGCACAACTAAACCCAAAATAAAAAAAAACAAAAAAAAAACACAGCTTTAATCCTGGAGATCCTCTATCCATCATTAGGTTGCTTTGTTTGGGTCCCCTTATCTTCCCAGCCCAGCCCTGGGTGCTGACATCTTTTTCTCCTTCCGGGTTCTTCTTCCTGCCTCACCTGCTTTCGCGCCTGCGCAGTGACATGGATTGGTTAAAAAGATTGCCGATCTAACTGTGCAGGCATGAGATCAATAATTTTTTTCCATTGATAAAAGGTCTCCTTCTGTGCATGCCTGAGATCAGGGCATGCGCAAAAGGAAGGCTATGTGCTCCTATTCTGGAAAGGGGAGGTGCTGCATCCCCTCTTTTTTTTTTTTTTTTAAAAAGGATGTTGCACCTAAAAAAAAATGAACATTTTTACTTTAAATAAAAGGGTTGTCTGCCGCTTTTAAAAAAAGTAGAGTAGGTCCGCTTTAAAAAAAGATTATTCTTACTTACTCTAGTTGGCACACATTAACCTAATTATCTACTTTCATTCATCTGGCATTTAATTTCAGTGCTTTCTACTTTTTTATTGTCTTTAAATAAATGTTTTGGTGTCTTCACTCATTTCACAACACTTTAGTGTTTGTTTTAGAATTATCAACATGATAAAAAACACCATTAAATAATTTGTGAATAGATAGAAATATAATTGTAATAAAAAGTCAGTAGTAATGTAATAAATATATTTCTCTTTGGGTATCATAGAGGCAGTAAGTAGGAGGAGATAGTCCATGTTGAGACACAGACAGAAATATAAACCTGACAGATATGAAATATGATAGAAAAGTAAACTAATCTAGTGTATAAAACAAATAGTTGATATACCAGACTACTCACTTACTCAGTGGAGCACGATTACTCCATTCATCCAATAACGTTTTTATGACATTTGCAGGAATGTGGTTATTTAAAGTGAACTGGGTTTATTCTACATTCTCCTCCCTTAGTAGATCAGCCGCAATACATATAAGTAGTTGAGAGACATGAACTAGCTTAAAATACAACAATGGTAATATGATGTGGTGAGATCAGGTGACAATGTACATCTGGTTGGGTATACCAAGCTCCCATCACACACATTCATCTGACGAGGAGCTTACAATTAGTGAAGAAATGACAAAACATTTATTATGGAGTTTTCTTATTTTGGGGGCTTTCTGGATATGTTGTAAGTTTTAGGATACATTTGTTTCTGTTATCCTTGAACATTTTGTGGTTGGTTATTTTAAGTCAACAGCCATTCAACATTCTCCTCCATTAGTAGATCAGCCCCAATACATATCAGTAGTTGAGAGATAAGATCCAGCTTAAATACCACAATGGTAATATGATGTGGTGAGGTCAGGTGACATTGTACATCTGGTGGGTATAACAAGCTCACTTCACACACGTTGCTCTGACAAGGAGCTTACATTTAGTGAAGACATGACAATCCATTCTTTATGGAGTTTCCAGTTATTGGGGGGCTTTTTGTATTTGCTGTAAGTCTATTTTGACAATATTATATTCCTGAAGGTTACAGTTTAGCATTGTTTCATCAAGGACAGATTTTAGAATGTTTATATAATTTGATAATTATTTTTCAACCAATACTGACGTGTCAATTTTCGTATTGTAAATGTAAGTTATATTTTTTGTTTGGCAGTCGTGAGTTGCCAGGATTCTGTAAAATATCAGAATGACACAATTATCATCACAGAAGGAGAAAATGTCACTCTTCATTGTACTTTCGAGGG
Organism: Pyxicephalus adspersus; assembly: GCF_032062135.1. Taxonomy (NCBI): domain Eukaryota; kingdom Metazoa; phylum Chordata; class Amphibia; order Anura; family Pyxicephalidae; genus Pyxicephalus; species Pyxicephalus adspersus. Next base: position 33,489,030 of record NC_092863.1, on the reverse strand, counting down.
TAATTTTCGAGGATTAAGATGGTACAAGGTCATCCCGGGAGCCAGCCCAGATCATATTATCAATGCTGCCAGCAAACAGGAAAGAAAAGAAGGAAGATTTACACTAGAGTTTCAGAGTAACAACTGTTTGCTGCATATCCAAAGCCCCAGTGCATCTGATTCTGCATTGTATCTCTGTGCGGTGCATGCACAGTGAATGAACTGCTAGGAAGACCTGTACAAGAACTCCATCTGCCTGCAAGTATCATCTATACACAGAAGAAATTATCTAATTTACCAAAGAACTTACCAAAGTGTCTTTTTTATGAAAAAAATTAAAATAAAAAACATTTGTGTAATGTATATTTGTACTGATATAGTAACTGATGATTGTACAGATATGGTTCTACCTTAGGCTCCTTACAAGTTTTGTATGTGTTTTAAGCATTTATAAAAGATGCTTTAAACTAAGATACATGACAAAGAAGCATTAGAATATGGGAAAACAAATGCCCCATGAACACCCAAAATGCCCATTCATGTTAAAAGGGGTGTTTGGAGTGTTTTTGAGCATTTATGTGCGCTCTTAACTGTTTCCAGGGATGCATTTTCTTTACAGACTATGCAAAAAAAAAAAACTGTGGTGTGGATTGGCCTTTGGATTTAATGGAAAATTCAGACATGGGCATTTAAACAATCTGGGAAAACATGTAGAGTCCATGTAGACTATACCTTAGACACTTGTTAGGACTAAAATACCAACAATAATGAATAATAATAGTAAAATAACACAAAAGTATATATTTAGATTAGATATTTAGAAAGGCAACCATAAGAAAACATCTGTAATGATTGTTTAAAATGGGCTACTTGTAATTTCTTGGTTGGAAACCATTTCTGGATGTTATATTCTGGATGCTTCATAATGTAATGGTGTGGAAATTCCTTTTATGTGTGAAGAACCCCATTGAGATATATATTTACATATATACATAAATAAAATCTGTGTAACAAAATCAATGTGTTTAGCGTGCTATGTACTAGGAAACCCACCAATTGAATAAAAGAAAGAAGAATATAATAATTTAGGTTAAGTCTGTTAGGCATTGACTATTATAAAGGAGTTTTAGAACAACTTCACAGATTGTCATTTAGCACTAGATGGCAGCACAGCCCATTTAAAATGTATTTTACAGAAATTACTATATTAAATTCCTGTTCAGTTTACATGTATTTTTATTTTGCCTATTTGTAAGAGTAATTATGACATATTTATTTGAATACAGTTTTTGTGGATTACTTACACCTGTGCACCTGTTATCACATTTGTTTACATTATATAAAAGGGTAGAAAACATGTTTTTTATTTAGTTTAATAAACTGTTTTTAAAGGGGATACCCCTCCCCTTTTATCTTTACTGCCACGGCAGTAAAGCCGGAATGGGTGGCCTGCAGCCTCCTGGGACATGCATCATGTATGAAATCAAACATGCACAGAAGGGGGTTTTCTCTACTGAAAAAAGTGTCAATCTCATGCATGCACAGCGAGATCGGTTCTTTTTTTTTTTTCCAGAAGCACAGCACACTTTCTAGCGCCTGTGAAGTGCAAGATCGGGTAAGGTGGGAAGAAGAACCCAGAAGAAACAGAAGAAGATACCGGTGTCCGGTGTCCAACCCACACTGGGACAAGGAGGGAAGACAGAACAACTCTGCCTGACTTGACTAGGATCATGGAAGGATCTACAGCTTTCCACCTGTAAAAGTAAGTGGTATTTTAATTTTTGGGTGTATTCTGAAGACTTTCAGAAGAGCTTTTTGATCTAGGTTAAACAAAAACTTTCATAACCTGATTAAATTTGACATTTTGGTATCAGCAGTTTGCTCACAACAAGCTCAACATTAATATTGGAATCATGGATTTATACATTTTTAGAACTTATGGCCCTAAATTAATAATTTTTTTTTTTTTTTTTAATACCTTCAATGTATTTTTATCATATAGACTGGGAAATGGACAAAGATCTCCTTTGCTGAAGATGTGTAAAGGTAAAGGTTACTTTGTTCATAAATTATGGGACAGTGACCTCTTTACTTTCTGTCAGCCTCTTGACATCCCATGATAGACATAGGGAGATTGGAATACCTCGCGTCCAGGATCCATAAAACTATAGTTCAGTTTGGTATGAAAGTAACTCAAATGGTATAAATTGGGTCACATGTACTATTGACCTAACCTTCCTTGATCTAATGTTACCCAGTGTTAACTTTCCTCTGATTGTTCTTCAATATAGTTTTGCTGATTTTGCATCCCACATTTGGTTCAGTGCTAATAGAACTCCCTGTTGTTTTAGGTAAGTTTGGTTAGCTTGTTATCTGTAAACAATGGGCAGCCACTAACTAACAAGTTTGTGTAAGGCCCTGGCCCAGCAACAGTCCTCACCAGACACTAGTCCCCCAATCTAACGCCAAACTCTTCACCTATAGCAATTCCCCTGCTCAGCCTCGGGGAACTGATTGCTTGATTTCCCAGCAAACGGTTGCCCCAGAGCGCAATAGCTGTTGTCAGGGGAAGGGCTGGCGGAGGATGAGGAGCCGACAGATAAAGCACTACCAAGATTCCAACAGAGACAAGTCAAGAACACAGAGCAGAGGTCATACACAGAATATCCGTTCACCAGATAAAGTACACAAAGGCAAAACACAAGCAGAGTCGGGGTCACAGGCAAAAGGTCGGTCCAGGCAGCATAAACTCGCAGGGTCAGAAACAGGCAGGGTCAGCAACAGTAAATGAGATGAGAACTATCCAGCACAGATTAGCCCAGCTAAACACTATAACAGGCATTGGAAGCAGAGAGGCGATAAAGTCCCAGCAGCCAATGGCAGTGCAGGGTTGAGTCAGGAGCTAATTTGCCTCTAAAAACCGCTTCAGCTGTGCACAGCCTCACAGAGTGGTGCTGGAGATGCCAAAAATACATCAGGCTGCACGGCTACAGGAAAGCAGGGGCTGCTATCTTAGTTTTTTCCTGGCTGTGGCAAATGACATCCCTGGAGAGAATAAACAGTGTTTGATGCTGCAATGGCACACAACACAGGATTGTCGGACATATAGGCATCTTCCAACAGTTGGCACCTATATCCATGGTAAACAATGGGAAGTAAGCCTGTTGTAAAGATATACAGTTGTATGTTCCAATTGGATTGTGATTGATGAACACTGTTGTAAGATTCTTAACAGCCAAAGATACTGCTGTTATACTCCTTGACTTCCAGCTTACAGCCTATGGTCAAGGTATATAAAAATGAATTAAAAACAATATATGTTTTTCCTTTATTTGCATTACTTTCTGCTCATGTGCGGTCTGGTGTCCTTACATTTAGTGGTCCGTGATGTCCAAAAGGTTGGGGACCACTGGTATAGAGGATCTAACTTGGTAGTCAAACTGAGGGTTTATTTAGGCTAAATTTATGAGTGAGTGCCATGTAGAAGCTCCCAAACAGTGACATATAGTACATTTATTCATTAATTTACTCACAGTCATGTGTAGGAATTTGAAAAAAAAATCACAATATTTATTACTGAGACAACACATTGCAATCATAGGATACATTTGTTTCTGTTATCCTTGAACATTTTGTGGTTGGTTATTTTAAGTCAACAGCCATTCAACATTCTCCTCCATTAGTAGATCAGCCCCAATACATATCAGTAGTTGAGAGATAAGATCCAGCTTAAATACCACAATGGTAATATGATGTGGTGAGGTCAGGTGACATTGTACATCTGGTGGGTATAACAAGCTCACTTCACACACTTTGCTCTGACAAGGAGCTTACATTTAGTGAAGACATGACAATCCATTCTTTATGGAGTTTCCAGTTATTGGGGGGCTTTTTGTATTTGCTGTAAGTCTATTTTGACAATATTATATTCCTGAAGGTTACAGTTTAGCATTGTTTCATCAAGGACAGATTTTAGAATGTTTATATAATTTGATAATTATTTTTCAACCAATACTGACGTGTCAATTTTCGTATTGTAAATGTAAGTTATATTTTTTGTTTGGCAGTTGTGAGTTGCCAGGATTCTGTAAAATATCAGAATGACACAATTATCATCACAGAAGGAGAAAATGTCACTCTTCATTGTACTTTCGAGGGTAATTTTCGAGGATTAAGATGGTACAAGGTCATCCCAGGAACCAGCCCAGATCATATTATCAATGCTGCCAGCAAAAAGGAAAGAAAAGAAGGAAGATTTACACTTGACTTCCAGAATAACAACTGCTTACTACACATCGAGAGCCCCAGTGCATCTGATTCTGCATTGTATCTATGTGCGGTGGAAGCACAGTGAATGAACTGCTAGGAAGGCTTTTACAAGAACTCCATCTACCTGCAAGTGACTGTATCATACAGCAGAAGAACTCATCCTTACAGATTGCTCAAAGTTTGAAAAATTATTTTTTAAAAGTATATTTGTATTAATACTGATATATTCACTGATGAGTGTACTCATATGATCCTAGTGGTAGCAAATTAAAACATCTGTAAGGTTGAAAATGACTGAAAATGAAAATGGGCTACTTGTTATTTCTTGGTTGGAAACCATTTTTTGGATGCCAAATACCGAATGCTTCTTAAGAAAAGTGTAATTATTTTAGTAAGTTGCAGTAAAGACATTTTATTAATGCAACTAATGTTGTGGATATTCATTTTATGTAAACCCCATGGAAGATGTGCAGAAGAGGCATCAGATGAGTTTGAGGAGGCAGGCACTGTGGTAGGTAGGAAGTGGCCTCAAATCTCACTGACCTCATTTGTACATATGTCGGTGTTTATCCTGGTGATCCCGATCGACCCAAAATGAGCTCCTGCAGAATAAAATTGTCACTTCTGGCAGCTTCTCTCCTTCCATGTAAAGCCAGCCCCTATTGGGAGATCATTTTACAAGCACAGACATGAGCTCATCTCTCTTGGCTTCCTATCAGTGTGCTTCATGTTGGCATATGAACTTTTTGGCTCCTTGTGCTGCTTCTCCATCCCATACTTAACCTCTGCTATTAGGAAAATGCAGGATTCTAAAACCAGGACACATTTAGGTACTACCACTGTCTTTAATAAACAAATCTTGAAATTATGTCTTTGTTTTCCTTGGAGGTGCATTGTAGTGTAATTGATACATTTTTTATTTAAGTACAGTAAGTTCCTGCCCTTTCTCAGCCCATTACCACGGGCAGTGGCACATGACAGGAGCCATTGTTAAGTCTCCTAGAAAACTATTCACAATTTGTGGCGATTAAATTTGGGACTACGGAGATAAAATTAACAGCATTTGCGGACAATGTTCTTCTTTTCATTTCCAAACTAGACACTTCTAACTATTATGCAGCTATTCCAACAATTTAAAAGAATCTCTAGTTATCCTATCAACTGTAATAAATCCAAATCTATGTTGCTTAATCAAAAATATGAACCAAACTGGGGGACATCTTATCCTTCCCAATGGGCAAAATCACATTTCTGGTATGTAGTTGCGCCAATCCCCAAAAACCCAGCTAAAATATATGAAGTACATTTTTCAACAACTCTGTGAGTAATAAAAAAAGATTTTAAGACCTGGTTCTCTCTTACATTGACATTCATGGGTAGATTGGCACCGTAAATGATTAAAATGATAAGATTTCCTTGCCTACTTTTGCTCTTACAACTGTCCCAGTCTATTTGTCCCTCCAAACGCTGAAACAAATCAATCTCACATTTTGTCAATTCATTTGGAGGGGGGGCAAATATACAGTGGCTAGCCGAAGAATCCTTCTACAACCAACGTCAAATGTGTTAATCAGCCAGGCTTAGCCCTATAAACAGCCTATCATATGGGACTGACCAACTCAGATCATTGTCTTAAATTTGGAGCTCAATCAGCAACCCCTTAATCACAATTTATGGGACTGTCCAGTAATTAAAAGTTTCTGGCGCCAAGTGGCGCTTTATAGTCAAACTTGTTTATTCAATTTCTTACCATTTACACCATAATGGGCTTTACTGGAAATGGTGGATAAAATCGCAATCGGCTTCTCTAGGGGGCACATTACTCCTCTCGGCAGTGGGAAAGATGATATTACATTGTTGAATCTCAACTTCCTCACCCTTGATGGATCTCTTACTAACAAAAATTGGAGTGGATTGAGGTCTCTCAAAAACTTGTTTATACAACTGCTTTGGCCATCCCTCTTGTTATCTTTACAGAATCATGGAGCGTGACCTGCTTATCTCACTAACATGACCCATACATAAAAGGGATTAAGTTTTGGGGATTTCATCGGATTGAAGTTACATCTGTAAAGAGTTAAGTGTTTTTATTAATATAACTTATAAATTTGTTCTTTGTGTATATTATCTTGTACTTTTGTACTTGCATGTATGTACTTTCTGATAGATTACATGGTACATTGTATCACAGGTTTAACAGTTTTCTTTAATAAAAAAAAATTAAACTTAGTGTTTTTCATAATTTTTCAATATTTATTGTTTAGTCATTCTAGGGCTACGTACACACGTCAGATGATTCTCGTCTGATAATCGCCTCAGGGCTGATATCTGGCGTGTGTACAGTGCTCATCTGATGTCACTCATGGATCTGTCCTGGCGGGTCCACAAACGATGAGCCATGAAAATGAAAGTAAAGGGAAGGAGCGCAGCGGAGTGCCGATCCATCGCCCCCCTCCCCTCGCCATAGTGCAGGACGGCACTGTGTATAGCGCTGGTTCATGCGTCTTTCAGTCTTTTGTCGTTGGAAAGGATCATGGAGGAAACCCACGCAAACACGAGGAGAACCTGCAAACTCCATGTGGTTCCATGAGTGTTTTAGCTAAGATTTGAAACCTAGCACTGCAAAGGCCAGAGTGCTAACCTATGAGCCACTGTGCTTTACTTCCACAGAGCCCCTGATCTATCCACACATGGCCTTGAATCGGTCCCGCACTGTCCTGGAATCCTTTATCATCCTGGCTTGGAGAAAACGCCAGGTGCCACCATCTTCCTACTTCTTCTGCCTATGTCACCCAATCTTGCACTGATGGGGTGACATAGCCTGCTGTAAATGGTAAAAAAAGAGTTTCAATCTCACTGCTCATGCAGGAGATCGACACTATGATTTTCCCTATTGCAAGAGCCTTCTCTTACAATGTATCCCAGGAGGCTCTGTGCTCCCATTCAGTTTTTACCACTGTGGTTAAAAAAAAATCAAGATATTTTTTACTTAATATAAACGGTTTATCTACATTTTATACCAAGTAAAGTTTTTAGTGATAGGCTAAAAGTTATTAAGGTAAATAAAATATTAGTATATAATATTTCACATTTACTTGTGATTTGAAGTCCTGTCTAGGTAATATATATAAATATACACACACACAAAGGCATCACACATTCTCTTCAGTGTAATAAAGAATGAAGAATGTAATTTAGTAAATCTGTTAGGTATTTTCTAATGTAAATGGAGATTTAGAACAACTGATTTTTCAATTTGTTATTTAGCACTAGATGGCGGCACAATCCATTTAAATGTATTTTACAGATGTATCTATAATAAATTCCTATTCAGTTTACATGTATTTTTGTAAGGGGAATGCTATATTTATTTGTATACAACATTTCTGAATTGCTTAAGGAAAACTTTATACATTTTTATTACATATGTCCTTAGTTTAAAATGAAACTAAACTCAAAACAAAAAAAACACACACCTTCAATCCCGCAGATCAGTCTATAATTTGGGCGGTTTCTTCGTTTGGGTCCACCGTCGTCCCGGAATCCTCCCTCGGCCCGGGTATTGCACTTAAAAAGAAAAAAAAAAAAAGGAAATTTTTACTTTAAATAAAAGGATTGTATACCCTTTCTTTTTTAGGTCCCCTTTAATATTTTGTTTTGAAAAAAGTCCTGAATATGTTTTTTCACACAGATCAATGGACAAAGATAAAAAAACACCATCACCGTGTATGAATGTTGATGGTTTTCTTTCCATTTTGCTTACACCTGCCTAGAGTCAGTAGCTCCACTATCCCTGAATAATGCCACATTTTGTTATATTAATCCTGTCTTTTTATTCTCTGGAATAGGTATTTACCGCAACATTTGCCCTTTTATGAAAAAAAAAATTTTAAAAAATTATACATTCTGTTTTGTTTTCAAGACATTTACTGCCCAATAAAAATTCCTTAAAATATATCTGGCTGTGCAGAATGCAGACACTTGTATCCCCTCTACGTTTACTTCTTTTTGAAGCAGAGTACAGAAGCAATGTGTGTGTATAAGGGGGTCCCCCCACTGCAATGGTTTAGGAAGGTCCCAAGAATGACCTGTCATATCACTGAGTCTAAATAGCCAATGATGTAATGTTTTTTTTACATCCACATCCAATTTCTTACAGTAATATTACTGCAATATTTCTATATATACAAATAGACTTTCACATGGATCAAATCACATCTTTCAAAGTTTAATACAATAAATTTATTTAAACATTGTTGGTTTTGTAAATAGTTATGTTTCTTTTTACTCCATAAAGTGATCATAAGGTGTAAGCAAAGCAGTATTTAAAGTAAATATTAGAGATTTATATTGAGCATTCTCATTCATTAGATGATTAAAGACAAATACTTGCAGTAATTGAGAGACAAGCCCCAGCCTGATATGATGGCAGAGTTGTGGTGAGATCAGGTGACACCATGCATGTGGTGGGGTATAATAAGATCACATCACACAGTCATCTGCTGAGCAGCTTGAATTTAGTGAAGACATGGCAATTCATTTTCTATGGAGTTTCCTTTTATTGGGGACTTTCTGGACCTCCTGTAAGTTATAAATTAGAAGCGTTTATTACAATAGGCATTGTTTGTGTTTCAGGGACTGTCTTTAGAATATTTTGTATTGGAAATATTTCACCTTCAATTCTGGCATGGCAGTTGAAATATATTATTGTAAAATTATATTTTCCTGTTTTACAGTTGTGAATTGCAAGGATTATGTACATTTCCAGAATGATACAATTATCATCACAGAGGGAGAAAATGTGACTCTGTACTGTGCCTTTACACTGAGTGTAGGGTTTAATGGTTTAAGATGGTACAAGGTGAACCCAGGAACTGGTCCAGTTCATATCATCAATGCTGCCAGCAAGGAGAAAAAAATTGAAGGAATATTTACACTAGATTTTCAGGGTGACATCTGCACTCTGCACATCCAGCACCCCAGTGTATCTGATTCTGCATTGTATCTCTGTGGTGTGCATGCACAATGTGACACAATGATAGGAAGACTGTGCAAGAACTTTATAGCATAAATATTTCAGTCTTCAGGCTTCATGGACCCACCCAATAAGAGCCTGAATAGGGAATAAATTAATTCTACATCTGTGCCACATGCTGATGAGAGAAAAGAAAAAGTTAAACATAAAGAAACAACAATACAGACATGTAAGACGGACTGTGGATGGGGTGATTGGGGTTGCTGAGTTTTACAGAATCAGGCTTTGAAAATTCAGGAGCATGGCATATTGTGCCAGCCTTCCATTGAATGTGCCATTGTAATCACTTGAAATACACTTTACATATCTGCATGTTAGAGTTTCTTTTTTTTTTTATCATCATCATCATTTGTAACATTATTCAACAAAAACAACTGTGCTCAATGTCTTAATTCCTGACCAAGATAAAGAGAAAATACACAACATATTAAAATTACCATGACAGAACACTAAACCTATTAAAAGCCAGTACCAGCCTGCCATTCAACTATTGTAGGGTTTTTTTTCCAATATAAAACCATAGCAAACATTCCTTTAAATAACTTTTGTATGACATTTGCTATGTGTTCACTGGTTTTCTAACATGTGCACTTCTGAAATGTGACTGTAAAATGTTTAATGTCAGTAACTGTGCATGAAGCACATAATCTTTTAAAACGTTCTGCTTTTAGCTTTTCCAAAAGAAATTTTGAGTTATTTAAAGGCTTTTTATCGGCAAAGCATACAGTTCTGCTGGTGCAGGGAAAATACACACATGGGTGGAACCTAACGATTCAACTATTCTATTTTTTTTATTGTTTACTACTTTTTGTAACAAGTGCTTGTGGAATAAATGCATAACTTTAATTTGATCATGTTTCGATTTCATGTTTGTTTTTTTTTTTTATTTTTCCATGGATAATGATTATTAATGCAACATATTTTACTTGCATATTTTAAAGAAAAATGTTTTCCACCAGCAGTTTAATGTCACCATACCTACTATAAAGAGCTAGGTATTTCAACATTGCAAGGTTATTAGCTAGACAACATGAACCTAAAAAGAATTGTACTCACGTGATCTGGTGCCGATATAGGTCAAATGACACCATCCTACATCCTGTGATAAATGACTGAAAATGAATCTCCACTGACATCTTGTACAGCACATTCTTCTGACTGAGCTCTCTGCAGCAAACAAGAAAAATTAATGTGTCCTTTATGGAATTTATATCTACTAGGAATTTTCTGGATCACCTGTAAGTTTAGTTTTTACAGAACTGATGACATATTTACCTACATAACCATTTCACCTGCCTAATGTTTTTTTTTAATAATACATATGTCAATTGCCAGGTTAGGGAGACTTTCGTTCGATATGTTAAAGTTTTCCAGATCCAAATAGATTTTAATTTTTGGATGTATTGAACATCGCACACAGAAACACATGAAATACACATTTATTAGACAAGAATAAACAAGACAATAATGCTGTGTATAAAACTCTAAACATAACGTCTTTATTTTTTTTTTTTTAGCTGTGAATTGCAAGGATTCTGTACACTACCAGAACAGCAGTATAAGCATCACAGAAGGGGAACCTCTGACATTATATTGTGCATATGAACTGTTTGGATTTTATGGGTTAAGCTGGTATAGGCTAAACCAAGGAGGAGGTCCAGTTCTCATAATAAATGTTGCTTCAGAAAAGAACAAATTAGAAGGAAGATTCACAGCAGAATTCCCGAACAAAGGTGTCAGTTTATTACACATCCAGCACCCCAGTGTGTCTGATTCTGCATTGTATCTCTGCTCAGTTCAAGCACAGTGTATGAACTGACAGGAAGACATGTACAAAAACTTCATCTACCAGTAATAACCACCTAAAAATAGTGTTCAGTGTGCAGTACCAGAGTTCACTATCACAGACTGTTTTCATCAGAATCTCCTACGGGTGACCACTGATGCGCATGTGGCATGCTATGCTCAGGCCCTGTAGTTCTGTCAATCAAGTACTACCATCTCTCCGCTGACTTCTCTGATTCCAGACCCCTGCTTACCAGATGGATTTGATCATAACCCTCTCTTCCTAGATTGCTTTGATCCCAGCTACCTATCCCCAGACTTCTAAGATCCTGGACCATTTCTCCCCAGACTGCCCTGATCCCTATGTTGCTCTGATCCCAGTCACTTCTCTTAAAACTGTGCTGATCTTGTCCACCTCTCCACAGGCTGATCTCGGACCTCTTACCAGAATATTGTAACTATGAATCTAGAAGTAACCCATTACTACAGCAAAATGGTGCCACATCCCCAAAACAAGATGAAAAGAATTGTTTGAGGGCAACACAAATGGGACTTTTAAGGCACATAAAAAATTTTCATATACATAATTTCCAAACATTTTTCAAAATAATTCAAATTTGCTTTAAGCCACATGGAGCACCAGTGTGTTCAAAATAAATCCTAATATTAATACAATTCAAAATGCAGAAAAATTACAAAAACAATATTTTCTCTCATGGCATGCTGGGGCAAGACAAGGAACCCTCCATATTGACTAAATTGACGAATAACAATTTAAATGAAAAACTGTGTTGGAAAGGTACTGTAACTAAGCCTCTGTCACTCTCATATGCAAAACTTGCAATGTCATCTTGGAGCTTTAATACACTGTTGAATGCAGCTCAGTATGCTAAGTACTGTACACTTTTATCCATTACATTTTTCAGCTCCTACTAATTCTTACAGCACAGGTTTACCCACATGTAAACTATTGATATGGAAGACATCAGATACAGTATATATATATATATATATATATATATATATATTTATATTATTCTACACTCAGTACCCCATAATGACAAATAGAATTTTAGACAATTTAGTAAGTTTAATAAATAGGAAAAACTTAGTGTAGATTAATAAGGAAAACAATTTTAATTGATTTTAGCATCAGGCTACAACATAACAACGGGGTCTGGTGCCACTGTATAGGCATCTAGGTTTTTTCATTTTGTTCCTTCTGATACTCACCTATACATAGCTGTAGAACAGTAAGAGATACTCATTCTATCACTATTTATGAAATATTAGCTTAAAATTGGCTTAACTGTCACATTTTGGCAAACTGAATCCTTTATACATATTTCCAAACACTTGTATAAAGGAACAGTAGTAATGATGCTTATGGAAACCATGTCATAAATGTCTTCTAACAAGTTACATAGTCAGTTTGGTTGAAAAAAGATACAAATTCATCAAGTTCCACCACTAGGAAAAGAAACATTCCAAATAAAACCCTATAGACATAGCTGATCCAGAGGAAGCCAAAACAATTCTTAAAACACATGGTTCAATTTAAAAAAATGTAATCCCATGAGTCTCTGGAATTAATATTGGATTTCATAATTTCTGGAATTAATGAAAAGTGAATTGTGATGGGGTAGGGGTGACTTTTGTATAATATATTTAAACGAAAACCTTTGTGTATTCTTCATTCACAAATATTTGGTGAGAGGATATAATGGTAAGGGTCATCTATTAATTTATAAGAGAATTAAACAATAACTTTGTTATGTAACAGAAAATGTTACTTGTTCTCAGACACATCTTCTATTATACAAAGTAAATGACTAATTCAAAATAAATGCTAGGCACTGCCTAATGTAAATAGATTTGAAAACTCATCCAGCAAATTGTTATTTAGCACTAGATGGCAGCACAACCCGAATGAAATGTATATTACAGAAATATAGTAAAGGAATTTTTTTGAACATTTTGTCACGTTTTATACAGCTGTTTTGAGGCTATATGAGTTCAGCTTTGGGTATATCAGAGACCGTTCAAATCTTAGCTCTGATCTGCAGAATACATACCACATTCAAAGATGGATAAATGTTAACACGCCCCACATTCCTCTATATGTAAAATTATTTTAATAGCAATTGTAAAAATAATGTAATACTAATAACAGGTAAAAAAAAAAAAAAAATCAGTTAAAAAAGTTTTTATGAGAATGTTGTTTAAAAATAGGATTGGAGGGTTTAAAAAATTAAAGGTAATATAATGACAAAAATACAATTTTAGCATGCAGTACTTAAGTTAAAACATTATCTAGTGTTTCTTAACCCAATAGAAGTATATTCCCAATTACATGCCTCTCAATTTCTTAATTATTAAGAGTAGAATAGACTGCAAAGATGGAGACATTATCCTGCCCCTGTACAAAGCATTGGTCAGACCACATCTGCAGTCCAGTTTTGGGCACCAGTTCACAAAAAGGACATTGTGAAATTGGAGAGAGTGCAGAGAAGGGCAACTAAATTAATAAAAGGAAGGGAGGAGAGATTAGGGGGGATATGATCACCCTGTATAAATATATAAATGGTCCATATGGAGAACTCTCTTCCCAATTATTCACTTTGAGATCATTACAAAGAACAAGAGGGCACTCTTTACGTCTGGAGGAAAAGAAGTTTAAGCTGCAGATAAGGAAGGGATTCTTCACTGTAAGGTCTGTGAAAATGTGGAATCGGCTCCCTCAGGAAGTAGTTTCAGCAACTACTATAAATTGCTTTATGAAAAAGCTGGATGCTTTTCTAGAAGCGCAGAATATAACTGGGTATTAAGGATTTAAAGTAAAGATAACAGAGACAGTTGATCCAGGGAACATCCGATTGCCTCATGGAATTTTTTTATACACTAAGATACTCTTTTTTGCTGATATTTTCCTTCAGTTTATAGGAAAAACAAACTATATGCTATTTACGAAATTGGGTCCACTTAGGCTGTTCACTTTTGCAAAGGAATAATCACTTAGCTTAGTGAAAGTACTCATTTTAAAACAACATAATGAAATAACTTTAGTAAATAAATCATGTGTTTTTAAATTTCCTTAGACATATTGGTATTTCTTATATTGTAGATCAGCCCATCAATGCTATAACAGTACTGAAGTGACGCACCCCAGTTGGATATAGCAGGATGGCAGTCATATGATGTGGTGAGGTCAGGTGACATTCTGCATCTGTTGGGTATAAGTACACATCGCACATTCATTTGCTTGATGTTTATTAAAGACATGGCAATGCTTTCACCGTGGAGTTTCCTGATACTAAGCATTTTTTGGAGCTCATGTAAGTTTTCTTATCACTGCATTACAATACAGAAGATTTTATTTTATTTTACATGGTATCCAGATGCTTCATGTGAAAACAATCTACTAGTGTTAAATGACAAATGGAAATGTGCCTCATTAAACGTTTTCTTGTACTGTAAGCAATCTATTGACATATCAATTTATATATTTTCTTTTACTATAAATGAAAGTTGTACCTTCTTGTTTTGCAGTTGTGAATTGCCAGGTTTCTTTTCAGAACAACACTGTCACTGTAAGAGAAGGAGACAATGCCACCCTATATTGTGCTTTTAAAGCAAGTAATTTTAATGGTTTAAGATGGTACAAGCTGAACCAAGGATCCAGCCCAGATCATATCATATATGCTGGCAGCAATGGGAGAAGAAAAGAAGGAAGATTTACAGTAGAGCTTCAGAGTGAAAGCTGCTATCTACACATCCAGCACCCCAGTGTATCTGATTCTGCATTGTATCTTTGTGGTGTGCATGCACAGTGTGACTCAATGATAGAAGATCTGTACAAGAACATTTCTTCCACAGCAATGATGAATGGGGACCGTGACAAAAATTCTCTCAGAAGTATATTATTCTTAAAAATAAAAACACCACATTTAGTAATACAAAAGCTGAAGGCAAATGCAAGCATTGTTGTTTCAAATCCTTTTATACTTATATAAGCATAAGGAACTAATATACAATATAATAATACCACCAAGTGGTACATAAAATATACTGTATATCCCCCTGGATCAGAGGTCAGCTAAAAAATTAGCCTAATCTATTTAATCCAGTTCAATCAAAAAAACTGTACTGAACTAAGATTAGGCTGCCAATGTTAAATTCTATCTGAGATGTTTGTTGTCTTTCTGTTTCTGGTTTCAAAACGTTCTGAAAATCATGCATGTAGCCAGTATTGTGAGATGGAAGAAGGAAATAAAAATCTACAAACTGGATGGAGGTCACTTACATGAAACCAATGTATTATCCTTATGGCCTGGTATTAATACAGGGATCTTTTACATAAATCAGGCAACACTGCTTACATTCAACAGAAATGCTGAAAATAACTGTCTACTGCCACCAGAACTGATGGCAACCCTCAACTGAACCATTCATTCATAAGGCCCTGGTTCAGCACCAGTACTCACCAGACACCAGTCCCCAATCTAATGCCGAACTCTTCGCCTGCTCAGCCTTGGAAGACTGGTTGCATTTCCAGGGACTTGGTTGCCCCCGGGCCTTGGTGAGCAAGGGATGGTGCCTGAGGAAAGGGCTGGCAGAGGCCGAGGAGCCCACAGATAAAACAGTATCTAGATTTCAACAAAGACAAGTCCAGTCCAGCGCAGGATTCAGGAGTCAGGAGCTAATCTGCATCTAAAATCCCCATCAGCTCTGCGCAGCCTCAGAGTGTGTGCTAGGGATGCCAGTAAAACACATCTCAGGCTGCAGGGCTAAGGGAAAGGGCTGCTGTTATTTCTGGCTGTCTGGGATGATAGATTCTGGAATGGAATTTGAACAAGAGCTTCATACTGGGAAGTTACAAGCCAATTTATCTGCTTTTAGCCTCTCAGATGCACTGGCAACACAGAGAGGCAAAAAGTGAGAGAGCCAAGCACTTCCCAACACACACATTCCCCCTTCTAACAATCTGCCCAAATTCCCAATCAATTACTGGATTATGTTTTCGTCATCATGGCAGAAATTATTCTGAGTGTGTGTGTGCTGGGGATGCCGATAAAATAAATCAGGTTGCACAGCTACCAGGATGCAGGGGCTGCTGCTATTTCTTTATTTTGCTTGCTGCTGCAAGGGACATTGCTGGACAAAGGAGACGATGTAGAATACTGCGGTGGTGCACAGCACCGACCCCATAAGTGTTTCCTAACACATAGCTTACAAAACAATATTTCACAGTTAATATAATCAAATTGACAAAATACTCCATGCTTCACTTTTTGTAGCATGTTCTAGAGGGTGAAGAAAGAACCATCAACAAAAATTTCTCTCAATTCTTCTTTTTTTTTCATTATGCAAGATACATTATTACAGCCTTTAGAGAGTTTTATGGTATATTTGTATTATGTATTTAGAAACCAAAAAGATAAAAGTGAACATGTTAGCAACCACAATGCAAATTAAAAAGAAATAAAAAAAAATACTTTAGGTCTATCTGAGATGTTTGTTGTCTTTCTGTTTCTGGTTTCAAAACGTTCTGAAAATCATGCATGTAGCCAGTATTGTGAGATGGAAGAAGGAAATAAAAATCTACAAACTGGATGAAGGTCACTTACATGAAACCAATGTATTATCCTTATGGCCTGGTATTAATACAGGGATCTTTTACATAAATCAGGCAACACTGCTTACATTCAACAGAAATGCTGAAAATAACTGTCTACTGCCACCAGAACTGATGGCAACCCTCAACTGAACCATTCATTCATAAGGCCCTGGTTCAGCACCAGTACTCACCAGACACCAGTCCCCAATCTAATGCCGAACTCATCGCCTGCTCAGCCTTGGAAGACTGGTTGCATTTCCAGGGACTTGGTTGCCCCCGGGCCTTGGTGAGCAAGGGATGGTGCCTGAGGAAAGGGCTGGCAGAGGCCGAGGAGCCCACAGATAAAACAGTATCTAGATTTCAACAAAGACAAGTCCAGTCCAGCGCAGGATTCAGGAGTCAGGAGCTAATCTGCATCTAAAATCCCCATCAGCTCTGCGCAGCCTCAGAGTGTGTGCTAGGGATGCCAGTAAAACACATCTCAGGCTGCAGGGCTAAGGGAAAGGGCTGCTGTTATTTCTGGCTGTCTGGGATGATAGATTCTGGAATGGAATTTGAACAAGAGCTTCATACTGGGAAGTTACAAGCCAATTTATCTGCTTTTAGCCTCTCAGATGCACTGGCAACACAGAGAGGCAAAAAGTGAGAGAGCCAAGCACTTCCCAACACACACATTCCCCCTTCTAACAATCTGCCCAAATTCCCAATCAATTACTGGATTATGTTTTCGTCATCATGGCAGAAATTATTCTGAGTGTGTGTGTGCTGGGGATGCCGATAAAATAAATCAGGTTGCACAGCTACCAGGATGCAGGGGCTGCTGCTATTTCTTTATTTTGCTTGCTGCTGCAAGGGACATTGCTGGACAAAGGAGACGATGTAGAATACTGCGGTGGTGCACAGCACCGACCCCATAAGTGTTTCCTAACACATAGCTTACAAAACAATATTTCACAGTTAATATAATCAAATTGACAAAATACTCCATGCTTCACTTTTTGTAGCATGTTCTAGAGGGTGAAGAAAGAACCATCAACAAAAATTTCTCTCAATTCTTCTTTTTTTTTCATTATGCAAGATACATTATTACAGCCTTTAGAGAGTTTTATGGTATATTTGTATTATGTATTTAGAAACCAAAAAGATAAAAGTGAACATGTTAGCAACCACAATGCAAATTAAAAAGAAATAAAAAAAAATACTTTAGGATTATGGAGGCTTATACTAAATATAGGTAGATTGAAGTTCTCATGTAGCACTAGATGGCAGCACAGACCAATAAAGATAAAATTGCCAGAAATGTCTTGTTCTTATTCTTAATAATACTAAAGGTAAGTTTTCTATTTCTGATAATTTCAGCATATGTTGAACAGCTGTTTAGCATTACTCAAAGGCCCTGATTTATGAAAGCTCTCTAAGACTGGAGAGAATACACTTTCAAAAGTGAAGCTGGGTGATCCAGCAAACCTGGAATGGATCTGGTCCAGGATTCAAAACATTTGCTAGCAAATAGCAAATCCATGTTTTATGGATCACCCAACATCACTTCTGAAAGTGTATTCTCTCCAGCCTTGGAGAACTTTAATAAATCAGGGTAAAAGACTTGAGCACAGCTTTGTAATGTTCATAGGCAACAAGAGGTTGAGATGTTTAGTTCTATTCTTCCGCAAAAGACTATTACAACATTATAAATACGCCAAAAAGTTTTTTCTTCATTGGTACTATTTAAAAGGGTAGACATAAGAAAAAAATACTGAAAGAAAAAAGTATTTAGGTGTAAGTTTTCTCAATCTTTTATTCTAAAGATAAGTTGATCAGTTAAAAAGTGTTACTTACATTGGTGATCTGTGGAAAATGTGTCTGCATGAAATAATAATGAATAGAAGTAAAACCAAAATAAATTAGTGATCAGTGGTATCCTTAAACTAGTGGTCAGTAAAATGAATGCCTTGTTACTCTGGTGATTGCATAGAAGAGTGCTCTTTTACATTTGTAAGAAGGTCCCCTGCTTTGGTTAGCATTGGGAACACACGGACAACTGAAAAGATCATTAGTGTCAATGGGGTTGATTTACTAAAGCAATATAGGGTGTTCACCTAACAAAGTGAATCATCAATTATCAAAAAATGTTTATTCGGCTTAGTAAATGAGGTGAAGCTTTGCATGTTTTCTATTTTCCAGGGTATTCTTTGCAGAGTGAACTTCAAAAAAACCTGATCATGTACAATAATATCATATCAAGAGATATGTTTTAAAAATTGTTCTGCGCATGATCTTTTGTCTGAACAAAGCCTTACTAGACAAGTAAACATTCTTCTCCGTTCGAAAATCCCCATATGAGTAATAAGGTAACAACCTCGATCTGAAGATAGCAGGACTACAGTTTTGTGATGTGGTGACACTCGGTGCATTTGGTGCACTATAACAAGCACACATCACACATATTCATCTGCTAAGTAACAAATGTATAGTGAAGACACAACAATGAACTCACTATGGAGTTTTCTAATATTGGGGACCTTGTGGACCTCCTGTAAGTTTACCTTAGGGTTATTTTCTAAAGATTTCATTACATTATGCCTAGTTTGCAGCTGTTTCATATTAGGCTAATCCTTATCTTGTTTTTGTATTGCAAAGACAATTTTATTTGTATAATGTAAATGTATATTGTATTTTCTTGTTTTGCAGTTGTGAATTGCCAGGATTCTGTACATTTCCAGAATGACACAATTATCATACCAGAAGGAGAAAATGTGACTATGTATTGTGCTTTTACTCTTAGTGGGTCATTTCAGGGGTTAAGATGGTACAAGGTGAACCCAGGAGCCAGTCCAGTTCATATCATCAATGCTGCCAGCAAAGCTAAAAGAACAGAAGAAACATTTACAGTAGATTTCCAGGGTGATATCTGCTCTCTGCACATTCAGCAGCCCAGTGTATCTGATTCTGCATTGTACCTATGTGCTGTGCATGCACAGTGTGACACAATGATAGGAAGTCCTGTGCAAGAACTTCATATGACTTCCTTCTAAAACAATGAGGGGACCATACCGAATTGAACACTAATGCATAATGGCTTACAATTACTTTGTCTATAGAAGTGCCAATGAGAGCTCCTGAAAAAACACTAAATGGAGTGACTTATAGCTGAATACTTGTTCACGCATTTTGTGTTTTGGATGCATTTGTGATCAGAAAGACTTATGATCCATATCCAATCTACCATGACTGCAGCATGATGCATGTTGTTCTAATTAAATAGTAAATCAAGGTTTTCTGTGCATCTCTGCAATACATTAGCCATTGCTGCTGGGTGATCTGAATCAAACAAAAAAGATCATATTATAGGAGCAAAGGATCCAAAGGAACTCACATTAACAACTATAAAATACAAAGTGGATATAACTAGCTTGACTGGATAAATAAAGGGTAGGATGAGAACCATGCTCACACCTTTTAAAGAACCAGTGTTTGCAGATTAGACAGCAGGCAGCAGTGAGCAGTACTTTGTTATCTTCAGGTTGCACATTAGCAAAAAGCTAAGTGGAAAGAGAAAAAGATTGCTAAAGATCATGATCCTGGAGTTGAGCTTTAAATATATTTGTTCCAAGAATTCCAGGCATCAGTTGCTAACTTTTCTGCTTATGTCAATAGGATAAATTCGTAAACCATTAACATAAGAATGAGAATCTTTTAGACATGTAACTGCATATTTATTATTATGGTTTTCTTCACGATTCCTTATTGTGGTGTTTTAGCTTTTTGAAATAAGCTTGATGTCTAATATTAAAGTACTACTATATAATACAACATACCTTAAAATAACTGGATTATAGTCTTGTGATCTGGTGACAATATAGGTTAGGTGACACCATCCTGCATCCTGTACAGAATGACTAGCTCCACTCTCATCTTTAAGCTCACATCACTTTTAGCTGTGGGGCATCTAAGAAGTAATAATGTACCCTCTATGGAGTTTGGTTTTACTGAAAATTTTCTGGACTGCTTGTAAGTTATTTTTTAAACGTTTTTTCATGTTTTTAAACAGCACTTAAAGCTGACCCTGGTGCCATGTAGGAAATATTCTATAGACATGTTCTCATGTTAACAGATACACAGTATATTGCTTTTTTTCTGTTTTTTAATTGTTACTATCATATGTTGACTCATATTTGGAAATCAAACAAATAAAATAAGATTTCAGTAGCCATTGATGAAGCAGTCTGTAGCGCACCAGGATTGGCACAAAAATGCTATGATGCTTTTTACACATGCTGACAATTTTTAAGAGCCAATGCATTTGGACTGGAAATATTAAGTGTATATTTTTTGTTTTACAGCTGTGTATTGTCAGTTTTCTATACAATACCAGAACAGCAGTGTCACCATCACAGAAGGGGAACCTGTGACTCTTTATTGTGGCTATAAAGTGTCTAATTTTTATGGGTTACGCTGGTTGAGACTGAATCCAGAAGAAGGTCCAGTTTCTATCTTGAATGCTGCTTTAGAACGGAACACATCAGAAGGAAGATTCATTGCTGAATTCCCAAGCAAGGGCATCTGTTTACTACACATCAAGGACCCCAGGGTATCTGACTCTGCATTGTATCTCTGCTCGGTGGAAGCACAGTGTATGAACTGACAGGAAGATCTGTACAAGAACTTCATCTACTTCTAATATTTATTCATGTACTGGTTGTGTCTTACAGTGAAAGGAATCTACTGTACATTGCGGTTTCTATAGAATGATTCCTTTATTTCAATAAAAATGTGAAGGTTTTGTCCATAGAGGGACAATATTGTCACAGGAACATGTGTCCCTTTTGGGAGATTTTCTTTAAGATTCCTGTTCTGATGGAAAATCCAAATTTTCTCCTCGTTTTCATTCCTGGTGCCTAGAACAACAAACATTTATTTCAGTTTTAGTAGTACCAAACCTGAGTACTGTTCAAACTAACTTGTGTTAATTGAAAAGGGAAACTTTGGTTTGTCTTTGGTTGAAGCCAAATAATAGTGCCCTGTTCTTACCATAGTCATATGTCATTAATGCAGTCTAAGGCCATTTTAGGGGGAAGCTAATTAACCTAACTGGATGTTTTTGGAATGTAGGAGGAAAGCCACCCAAACACAGGGAGACATATGGATAGTGTCCTGGCTGAGATATGAACCTGAGACCTAGCACTTCAAAGGCAAAATTGCTAGTCAGTTAGCCATAAGTTCCAGGGGTGTCAAAATCTGGCCCGCAGGCCAAATCTGACCCACAACGTCCATTTTTTTGCCCCCCAATGGAATCGTAAATATGGACTGCAGCTGGCCCACCGCTGCATTGAAAAAGCACCACTTCTACAGTTCCCGGCATCACTCGCATCTATAGACCAGGGGGCTCTCTGCCTATGCGTGGCCGTGCATTGGACTGGTATATAGACGCAAGTATTGCCCGGAATTTTAGTAGCGGTGCTATTTTAATGAAGAGGGAGTTTCACGCAGTGGCATTTCCAGCACTCCCCTCAGCTACATGTGGGAGGTGCCAGGAGGCTTTCTGGAGTTACAGGGGCTTCTTGACGACTCATGGCTTTGTGCCATATAGCAGTGTTTCAAGCTGTGCGTAGTGTGGTGGATTGGGGATCCATCGTTGTTGTGGAGTCCCCACTGGTTTGATGAAATTGGTTTAAAAATATTTGGTGTTGGTCTGTGTAATTGGGTGCTTACGAGGACCAGCAACCTGTGAGGCTAATGCTAACAAATTGGTTAATTGCTGCAATAAGGTTAATTAATGTTTTATAAGGTAGAAATATTAATTTATGTTTTGGTTAATAATGCTATTTATAAAAAAGTTATAAGTTATATTAAATATTTGTTATATTTTATTTGAATATTTATTTGTTGTAATAAAAGCCCTACGGGCCTTCTAACCAAAATTTTATTGTGTGATTATTTGAATTCGGTATAAGGGAGGGTCGGTATTGCTTTGGTGGAGTCATTGGTTGTGGGTTTGATAAGTTGCTAGATCTGTTTTGCTACAGCCATAACAATTTTATTCTTACATTCATACATGGCGCTTTTAACACAAGGTGGTGCTGCAGCTTTTCATTTGTAAATATGGTTGAGGTTCACAAAGACTTTGGACGCCCTTCCTCCCACATGATGTATTCGCTTAGTTATTAAGAACTTAGTTTTTACGTTGCATATTATTGATAATTTACAAAAGATGATTCATTGTAGGGGTTTGCTTCTCCTTGCTTTATTTAGGTTTGCTTTTTATAAATAAAGGATGATGATATGCATACAAATCTAATAGGTTAGGTTAAAGAGAAAGAGGGAGATGGGTTCTTCCTATACACTTCTTATGTTATAGTCAATGCCAGCCCCAGTCTTATACATATAAAGAACAAATGCAGTACAGTAATGATTACAATACACAAGTATTAACTGATGATGCATTATTGTAACTTTGAATATATTGATCACAATAGGTACTTATGACAACTGGAATAATTTGTTCATATAAAGATCTTTGAATGCCAGAAAGGGTGGAGGAAAAAGGTGTGTATTGGTTCTGGTTCAGCAATAATACCTGAGGGGAAGTACAGCGCTTACTTTAAGAAAGGTGAAAACGGTGTAGATGTAGCTTTTAGGATAAGTATCCATTTAATTTCTAACTGCAACAGTCTTTTGTCAAAGTCACTACCTCTAGGATTAGGTTGGAATAGGCCTGAATATGTAACCACAAAGAAATATAAACCTATTAATTTACCAATACCAACCATTACAAAATACAATATACAATATATTTGATCGTAAAAAACCTTTGTCTAAAAATCTCTACTTTATTATATAGACACTACATCAACCAGCAAACCCACTTTATAGGAACACACGAGAATACTTATTATACCATACATTCTTACTGGTTTATTCATTTATCTGTTCATATATGTGTGCATATACTCTTTATCACATGTTATTTAGACATATTTGTTCCTTGATACTAATACCACTGATTCTGCTGATATTAGATGTTTAATTGATAGACCTTATTGTGCGCTGCATCTTGAACGCATCTTACAAAATGTAACTGCACTCTTCTGATCAGTTCATTAAACTGTAGGCTAAGGGAAAATATCTATGCAGAATTTTGTTCAAATAGATATGATAAATAGGTATATTCAAAGGAAATACATTTCCTATTAAAAGCTAAATGATTTGAATAGAGGACACAGTGCCATCTAGTGGTTTGACCCGAATATAAATTTAAATTATTTTTCTAATACTATTGTCAGATGGTATGCTGAAACCTATACAAAACAAAAAAGCATAGTCTTTCAAATGAAAAGGGTATGTGAAGTAAAGCTGTGCATAAGCAAATGAATAGAGCATCATCCATTGGATCTCAGCTGAGGCTGGAGCAGATTGAGTTAGTCTAGATTAGAAATCATGGGATAATGATATTTGAGATGGACTGCTAAACTGAACACTTTTTCCAAGTAAAAATATTATTTGAACATTATTACTCAAATATGGTTGTGCTTGATGCTCTTAATATATTTATTTCTGGAATGTGACTTTAGATCTTCTTTGTTCATAGAACCTGTCTCTTTATATTTTGCTATTTGTAGTTTATTATATTTAAATTATTGTGAGAGACTTGCAGGTGTAATTTATTTTTATTTTTCATTTCCTTTTAGTTTATCTTTACCACTAGCTATTTTGGACCTAGCAAGAGAAGACAGGCGAATAAGGATTTTGGTCTTAGTTTGGCTCTTAAACTTATGATTACCATGAGCAAATAAGCAGATATGTAGGCCATACAGATATGGAAACCATTCCACCTCAACAAGGTATTAATATTATTAGGAATGAAAATATGTTGTTTATGCTTGGAGACTGTTCTCAAATCTCAAGTATCATGGTTTTGGTAAGCCTAAAATGTTCTTTGTGTATGTTTTGGTGTGTGGTGTAGTGTATGTTTGTGTGTGCAGCAAAATGTATAAATTAGTTTATTTTGCATATCCTGGGGCAATCAGGAAATGTTTTTAAAAAATGAAAAAATTAAAACATTTTGTTTTTGTTTTTTTAGTTGACCAGTTTGAAT
Organism: Pyxicephalus adspersus; assembly: GCF_032062135.1. Lineage (NCBI taxonomy): Eukaryota > Metazoa > Chordata > Amphibia > Anura > Pyxicephalidae > Pyxicephalus > Pyxicephalus adspersus. The sequence goes on along the minus strand of NC_092863.1, from coordinate 33,464,253 downwards.
TTAAAGAATAGTAAAAAAAGAATGCTAAAATAAGGGGATAGAAATCCCAATAAAAAAGTCTTATAATAACGTAACAGGTGGCGAGAGGAACTGTCTGGGTCTGTGGTAATTTTTGCCAATGAAACAAGACCACAAAGTTTCAATCAAGGAAATGTAAAAAGTTTAGATGTGCAGCTTGTTTTGTGGTGGTTTGGTAGGTGGGGTCTAGTGGTTACATTTAAATAACCTATAGATGAAGTTTTAACTTGTGTGAACTATTCAGTACTGCAGAACTGACACAGCACCAGACCGTAACATACAAACGTGATAGCTATGGAGAAACTCATATTGTTCTTCTTTCTTTTACATCTCCATTGTAAGTAGGTGCATTTATGACATAGACTTGCTCTATAATCAAACTAAGTGCTCAAATTCTAATTAAAATGTATCTTTAGATTTATCTGTAGGCTATAGAACCAATACTACGGTCATTATTTTTAATATAGTACACTATCTGTGTTTTACAATACAAATAATAATACAAATAATTTATTTATTAGATCCAGCATTGTTTTTTATATGCTTAACTAAATACCTTGATATTTAATTGGTCATTTGCTTTTGTCCAGTTATAGCTGTGGATTGCCAGTATTCTGTACGCTATCATAATGATTCCATTACTGTCGTAGAAGGACATCCAGCCACCCTTTACTGTGCATATACAGGAAGTGTTAGCTATTTAAAATGGTTCAAACTAAGTCCGGGAAAGGGACCTGTAGAACTAATAACTCTTTTCAATGAAGAAACTAAGAAAGAAGAAAGATTTGATGCTCAGCTTCAGACAACAAGCAAATGGAGTTCTATCTATTTGAAAAAAACGAGTGTGACTGACAATGCACTTTATGTCTGTACGGTGGATACACAGTGTGGCAAACGATATTTAATGCTCTACAAGAACTTAGCATGCAACAGTTGGGTTAATTCTTATGTGCCCCTAAAAAAATATAACACAAATTGTTTTACATATGTTGAACCATATTGAAAAATGTTTTCAATAAACAATATTTAGATATAATTATTTTGCAGAAACAAAATCTTTCATTGGCTACCATACGCAACAACTTTTGTTCCAATAATGATAAATTAATGATCCATTTCATTCTAAAAATATAAAATGTAACCTTCTTTGTATCCACTGTGTAACCAATACCTACTGTATATATTAAATATTAGTATATGTAATGTGAATAAATAGATAAATGTCATTTCTCTTTCAGCTGTAAGAGGGCAAGCTGTAAAACAGCACCCAGCATCCTACACTTCTGAAAAAGGGGTTACATTTACTATGAACTGTGAATATGAGGACTCAGCTTTCTACAGTCTCCAATGGTACAAACAAAGATCTGGGAAGGCACTGGAGTTTTTAAGAATTCAGAGGGGTGATGAAGAAATCACAGAAAATAGATACAGATTTCAGCTTGATAAAAAGAAGAAGCTCAGTGTGTTCTCTATCACACAGCTGGAAGTGGAAGATTCAGCAACGTATTGGTGTGCATCTGAAGCACAGTGATAGAAAGCATATAGTCACTGCACAAAAACCTGAAAAAAGTCAGGCAATAAACAATATGAAGATATGCTAAGGTGGTGAACAAATAAATGTATGTTTTTTAATCATTTACTATATACAAAATGCAGGACTTTGAAGTGAAATTTATCTGTCTGTCTGTCTTTCTATCTAGCTATCTAAAGCTGGGTACCCACGTGCAATTCTTGTCGTTGGAAGGGATCTTTCGGGATCCTTTCCAATGACTAAGGACCGCACGATGCATGAACGAGTGCTGTACATACAGCACCGTTCAGATGGCCCAGAGCTAAAAAAAAAATACAGCACCGTTCAGATGGCCCAGAGCTAAAAAATAGGCGGAGGGCGAAGTCACTAGAGAATGGGTTAAGTGAAATGATTGGTTAAGCTATATGGGGTGATGGGTGGAGCAAGTAATTAGGTGGCGTTAAAGGACAGTGGTATATAAGGCAGAGGTGGGAGGGCAGTGGTCAGAAACCTTTAAGGAGCAGAGGTGAAAGTTGCCCACCCACCCTCCCTGTAGTTAGATTTGGACGGTGTTATTTGTCATGGCAGCAAGGCTGTTTTTAGGGGTCCATGATAGTGGGGTTTTGGAACACTGGGTTGTAGTGAGGCCCGGTGGGTTTGGTGGGATACCTGCGTGTTGTCCCTGAGCCAGTGTGTTAACGGCTGGGGGCCTAATTGTAGTTTGCAGGAATATCCAGGCTGCTATGGCCAGTTATATCCAAGACAGGTCTGTGTGCATTCTTAAAGTGTGTTAACGGCTGGGGGCCTAATTGTAGTTTGCAGGAATATCCAGGCTGCTATGGCCAGTTATATCCAAGACAGGTCTGTGTGCATTCTTAATGGTTAATGGGTAACAGGACGATCTGGTTGGCTGGCCAGCAGAGGTAAGATGACTTTGCTATCCCCCTTTGCTATCCACACGTGTCATGCTCTATGTAGAGGGAAAGGGGAGAACGACGGAGTGGCACCCTGCTGCGCGCTCTCCCCTTCCTTTGCATTAGGATCGTTTGTCACTCATCGTCCGTGCATCCGCCAGATTCTCGCCCGATAATTGGCTATTGGCAATTATCGGGCGGATATCAGGTGTGTGTACGTAGCTTAAGTTTGACACTTGATAAAGTTATAAACATCCCTGCCTCACATATTTAGTAATAGTGAAAGGACTGGTGTTCAGGTGTAGGGTCACAGCAACAAATACTGGATGTAGGAGTATTTATTAGTGAACTGACTGTAATTACAGTGATGTCCCTAAGATGTCTAAAGAAAAAGTCTCTTTCTAACACAAATTAGGCTCTAGATTTTTTCTCTTAACACTTGTAGCCTATGCCCACTCTCTTAAATTCTCCTAAAGTAATTTACCAGTATCTGATAATATTATCTAATATGTTAGAAGTCTTTGACATCTGTGACACAGATACTGAATGTCATGTGCAATAGTTTTTAACAACATAGTAAAATCAAAATAAATAGTTATTTTGGAAAATTCAAAAAGTTTTGTTTTCCTTATTGCAATGCTGCTCTTTAGCTCTCCCTCATATAAGACATTCTCTGATATTATTGGAATACTGTATGAATATGTTTTACTCCTACAGTCATACCCATAATGAGACAGAGACCCTTTACTAAACATGTATTAGGGAAAAAAAATAGAATTGGGTAGCCAGTCCGTCAGAAACCAGAATACCAATCCATTAGATGGGGCACATTAGCTACCAAGCCAAGAGGATGTGTTTGGCTTGGTAGCACTCTTAGGGCGGTTCATTTCTGTCCAGATTTATATGTCTAAAAGCAGTACATTGTCTTTCATGAAAATGTATTTTACATTGTAATAAACTTTAAATAAAAAACACAAAAATCTGTTAAAACAAGGGTGCATAAATAAATCAAAAACACTGAAACGTGTAATATAACAGTACAGTAACATATATATATATATATATATATATATATATATATACACACACAATGATGACAGTTATTTTGTATTGAATCCAATGCAAAACAATTTGAAATTCCCGGCACGCTCCCGCATGCACGGACATCACCGGGAACTCTCAGTGAATGTCAGCGCACTCGCAGCGGGAAGATCGGACGAAGAGGACATAGCCAGAGGATGGGATCAGACGGGCAGGACGTCAGTTGACTGTCTTTGTTTCTTTATTTAGCTACCCCGAGTGTGGCTCAGGGTTACCGCTTTCAGTTGTTTTTTTTTTTTACCCCGAGCCACACTTGGGGTCACCTCTCAGGAGGTTAATTAACTTATAGAGCCATGAAGGTTTTTTTTGCTGTAGTTTTTGTAAAGGTTTGTAATGAGTCTTGGTTAAAGCCTTCACTGACCCAATAGATGCACAGGGAGCAACACTGTTTTGAAAAAACAACTTAATGGCTACATTGTTGTGCTTAACTGTGTGTGATCATTAGGAATTTTCAGCATATCACATGCTAGTATCCTACAGTAATAGCGCAACCAAATATATTGTACCTACACATAGAAAACCAGACTCAAACTTAAGTGAAGAAATACAATTTATTATGACCACAAGAATCAGTGAAAATGTGTCAAACGGGAAAAAATATCTACATATGTACAAAGAGTGGAATCAGGTTGGGAGTACAACATAACAGTGAGCAAAACAGGTCAGGAGCAGTGGTCAAGAGGAGTAGTGAGTATAAGGAGTAACAGTGTGCAAATTCACTTATAAAATATTAAGGCACTGGGCCTGACTTATTAAAGCTCTCCAAGGCTGGAGAGGATACACTTTCTTTAGTGAACCTGGGTGATCCAGCAAAGCTTGGAATGGACTAGGTTCAGAAATGAAAACATTTGCTAACAAACAGCAAATTATATTTAAGAAATTAATTCCAGGTTTCCTGGATCACCCAGCATTAGGTGATGACAAATTGCATGGATTTTGTTGCTGAGCGACATCCATTAGTGAACACCTAAACAACAATATACAAGTCCTGGTAGCAGAGTGCCATAAGCAGATGATCAAGCTTCCAACAATAACTTTTTCAAACACAGGATCATTTCTAAAGAATTCTAAGGTGTCCAAACAATGAACACATAAGAACAAAGTGTCATTGGTAATACTGTACCTGGCCCTACCATCCATGGTAGAGTCTGATCATTAGGTACTGATCACAAAAAGAACACGATTAAATAGGTCTTTGTTTATGCATAGATGAATGACACCCAATACAATAGTACAATTGACTTGGGAATAACCCTGCAGCAGAATGATTTGCCTAGTCATAGAAAAGTATAGTTAATGCAGAGGGGTAATAAAACAGTAAACAATGGTAATTATATAGAAAAGGTAATAATCCCTTTGATAAATATGCATGTAAAAGTCTATGTTTCTGGAGAAAACATTAGCCTTAACTTGGGTATGCCAGAGTGCCAATTGGTGTCTAAGATAGCCTGGAGGATAGAGTCTCTGCTCTTCCACATTCAGTGGTCAGTGGTTTGAGGGTGGGGAGGTTGCAGTGGAGCTCTCCAACTTTTTATGGCAGATCATTATCAATAGGTGGCACCATTGTGCCACCTATTGCCAAATTTGACAACCTGAATTCCCAGACAGCTGCTGCTTTAGAAAATATATTTTAATTGTTATACCATGGCTTTGAGGGCTAGGTTTGTCTAGTCCATCTGGTGGGAACAGTCTAACAAAACTGCAGTCAAAGCAATAGTAACATAAATACCAAGAGCCAAAAGAAACTTTGTTGTCATTGTGTTTTTTTTTTTATTTTTTTTTTATTACTTTATTTATTTATTACTTCTATTACTTATTTGTTTTTAATTTGTAGTCTGTATTATCACGTTTTATTTTATGCAGTATGTTTTACATTATACACTAGATATGCTTTTGTATTTTTTATGACTAAACAATTTTTCACAGTTCACTATTACAGTAAACTAAAAATAAAAAATGACACCTTTAATCTGGCAGATCTCTGGATGGCGCTGTTCCTTCTTGGGATCCGGTCATGGGTCTTCCTGGGATTCCTCTTGGTCACTGCGCAGGGGAAGCGTCGGGCACCGCCATCATCTGCCTTCTCTTCCGGTCTTCTTATTCCATCACCCGATCCTACACTGCACATACGTGAGATCGGCATCTCTTTCCCCTTGGATCGGCATCTCTCTCCTCTTCTGCCCATGCCCGAGATTAGGGCATGCGCACAGGGAGCAGCCAGAGCCTCCGGGGATGCATGATGTAGGTATCCCAAGAGGCACTGCGCTCCCAATAAGTCTTTAACGTCGCAGTAATCAACATTTAAAGGGAGGTACTGCACTTAAAAAAAAACAACATTTCTACCGTTCAATGTAATGTAAAAATGTTGGGTTTAGATACGCTTTAAATTATTTGTGAGTCTACCGTATTTAGTACAGTGGTTTTATAGATCATATTTGTTATTTTTTAATTTATTGTATTACATATTACCGGTAATAATTTTTTTCTCTTAGTATTAGGCAACATGCAAAAGGCACTCAAATGCAGTCATTCAGACCTTCTCCATCAATAGGCACTCTCTAGCTGTGCAAATATATATATATATTTCTATATATATATGTACATATATATAATAAATATATATAATTTATATAGTTACCAACAAGTATTTGACAGATCATGCATCATTTTAGTTTTAGAAACACAAAATCTTTTAGCTTTCACAATATGGTTAAAAAAACTTAACCTTTTTGTTGAGTGTTCCTGCAATTCAGCAGCTCTGGTATGGTACTTTGTTGTGTGTCACATCTCATCAAGGGGTAGGGCTAGGTATGACATGCAGGGTTAGGGGCAGATCAGTATATTACCTATACAATCCTTCCAGCAGCAACACAATTACCTCCAGTTCCACCATCGTTTTGTATCATGACTAGCAATATATTAGCACTGTGGTTCTTACATTTTGTTATCATGTTTGCAGGTATGCAGGCTCTTTTATTACTTTAAAATTATATAATATATATATATATATATATATATTTTATTATCAATAGTGAACGAATAATGAATAGTACTTCAAATTAAAGTATGCAGTTTGATTAAACAGGACAGAAAAAAAAATGCATAAAGTTATAAACTGCAGAAATGTTACATTAAACCATTTAAAGAACTTTTTGTAATTTAAAGATTATTTATATTATTATATATTCTAATTATGCTATTCTTGTATATTTATTTATTTTTGTTTTTATGTATAAAATATTTAGTAATGTTTTATTTTACAGGCGTGCATCTTCAGAATTCGGTGTTGCAGTTTCCATTTCATCAAATCAGAGAAGGACAGCAATTTACATTGACCTGCACTCACACCATAAGCAATTATGAACTCCTAATCTGGTACAAGCATATTCCTGGGCTTCCCCTGGAGATTTGTGCACATGGCTTTATGACAGCTACCAACCTGAACCCAAGATACTCCATGAATATGAACAAAAGTTCGCTCACTGCCCAGCTCAATATAACGAACGTGCAGGGAGATGACGCAGCTGTGTATTATTGCGCAGTGAGAGACACAATGACAATGAGGAACTGCAGCCATGTAGAAAAACTCACAGAACAGAACACCCCTATTCAGCAGTAGTCACTCATCCTTACAGGCAAAATACTGCTTGCTTGATTAAAAACTGGAACCAAGTTAATTCTGAGTAACTTTCATCACAGACATCCTAAAATTTTGGATATGCTGAAAAAGTTGTAAAATATAAATATAAAGTAATAAAATATGAATAGAAATTACACTTTGTAAAAAAATAGAAACCGTTCAATTTTCTACTTTTACAAAAGTATATTATTTTATGCAAAAGTCTGGCATTAAAAAAAGATGGGGTTTTACCTCTTTCCTACTCTGAAACTATTAGTAAATGTTTAGCCATTGACCACTGTTCAGTTTCTTCAGTGCAACCTATATCCTAATTTCTGATAAACAATGTATAGCAAACACCTGGAGATCCCCCAGCCTTTCCCTGAAACAACGAGTCTCCTGAAGTGAAGAATGAACAGCCCAACAAACTGACTCTATGGCCAAGTTTCTTTTGAACTGGTCTTGGATTCAGATTTTACTATCATTTTTTTTCTGTCTATACCCTGGTAACAATCTATTATTCTCTTGATAGGAGGTTGCCCCAACTTCTGCTGCTCTTTCCTTCACTTTTCCTCCTCTCCCCCCTTATTCTCCTCTCTTCTTCTCTGTATCCTGTCTCATTTCTTAGCTCCCATCTCTTTCATTTGATTTGGGTTCAGATTTGAGTCCTATTGTGGTATCCTGTATGTCTATTTCATGTTTTTATCTATGATTTTTGCTATTACTTTGTTATTCTTTGTTATTTCTTAAAATTTCAATATATACAGCCTCTGCATATTGCATACAATATATACAGCCTCTAAAAAAGAGCTAAGTTAAAGGTAAACCCACCATATGGAGGACAATTCTTTCTATTTGTCCTAATGACCATTTTAACAGAGGTTTTAACTCTTCCCTATTCTATCCAACAATGAAAAGTATTTACTCTAGTTATACTTGAGAACCTTTATAAAACAGTGCACCTTTCCGAACAGTGCTTTTAGGAAGTCACATGATTGGGAGGGGTGTAGCTTGAACTACATATCTCTCCTTTCTCCAAATACATCAGTTGTCTTGCACATCTTTCAGAGTGACTCTCTAGTACAATATGATTTGTAATAATTGTAAAATATTTGCTTTGTGGTTCATTGTGATTGCTATCAGTTTTGCAGGTAAGAACATTATTTTACTTTGACATAGGAGTTACAGACACAAAAATGCATGCTTTTTAAAATGGTTATAAAATATACAATATTTAATAAATAACAAGTTCATACCTAACTCTTTTTTTTTCAGGTGTTTCTGCGAATACGCAAGTGCAGCAATATCCATATGAAAAAACAGAAGAAGGACAACAGGTCACTCTGAGGTGCAATCACACTATAAAGAGCTATGATTTCCTTGCCTGGTATAAGCAAATTCCTGGACTTGGTTTCCAGCTGTGTGCTCATGGTGTGAGCTCAGTTAATAATTTGATTCCTGGATATGAGATGTCTGTAAACAGAGAACAGCTGACTACAGAGCTCACTATAACCAATGTGCAGGGGGGAGACACAGCTGTGTACTACTGTGCAGTGAGTGACACAGTGACAGAGAACCATGGAAGACACAGACAAAAACTCAGCCTACATCAAGAGGGGACAACATAACTTCTAAGATGCAATAAACCAATAATAACCAACTAATAATGTTAAGATGGCCATATACTACAGGGCATTTAAAATATATGACACACAAGCTTAAAACAACATTACAATCTAAAACTAATGACCAGATTCTTGATCAATATTTAATCAATACATCGATCAAATGTTGATTGGGAAGGACTGTGTATTGTTAGACCAATTTGATGCAGGGAGCATCACCTATCAACCACTGGCCAATGGGAATGCCACAGCGATTGGAATGCACAGCGATTTTGGATGTCATTGTGGATTGTAAGCTCTTTGGGGCAGGGTCCTCTCCTCCTCCTGTGCCATTGTCTGTATCTGTCAGTCACTTACAATCCCTATGTACAGTACTCTTACCTTATATGTACAGTACTCCCTTAAATGTTGACGCTTTATAAATCCTGTTTAGTAATAATAATAACAATAATAATAATGGTAATACTAATAATATTAATTGTAAACATCAGTAGGCTCTTCTATTGGCAGGCAAATTATATGGAACAATACCAGCTGCACATCAGCTTGGCCAGTCAATAGATAAATGCGATAACAACAGTATGGCCATCTTTACTTTCAGTTAATAGTATGCAATCCATATTTCAGAATGTTTTGAAAAGCAGTAACAATTTCATACACTGGAAATATACTATGTTATATAAAATATATCAACTCTAACACTAATCAATTAAAAATGAGCATACTTTTGCTCAATACTTCATCAATATATCAGTCAAACATGAATTGAGAAGGACTGGTAATGTTAGAATAATTTAAAGCAGAGAGAGCTCCCTAACAACCACTAACCAACCAGAAACGTCACCTGCTGTTTACACTAATAACGCAACTATGACCGATGTCGCTGTACATCAGGGAGGGCTCCCATTGGCTGGCAATGGTCTGGGAGCACATCAGCTCTGCTGGTCAATGGGTGCACAGTGGCAACCAGGTGTACAATCTACATAAAGACATTCACCAAATTAACAAAGTATGCAATCCATGCATTTCCAAAACCCAATGGATCAAAGAGCAGTCACAATTTCATATAAGAAAGAAAAAGAGACTTTCCCTATATTTACCTACAAATGTAGTTTGTTTAGGCTAATAAGTGCTCCACCACTCAATCAGTACCAATCAAACTTGTGGTTTTAGCAAAGGCCAATTTAGAATTTATTAAAATGCTCCCTCTCTAGGTGTCCACAAACTTTTTATTAGAACAGTCAGTCAAAGCTTGGCAAAAATAAGTTGGATTTAGGGTCAACACTTGTATCCTGCTTATTGACCGGAGCACTTTTTTACATTTCCTCTGTAGGCTGATTGATTCAGCAATAATTTAAACAATACTTTACATGTTGAATAATGTATTTCATCTTGGTGAACAATTCCATTTGGAAATTATGCCTTACAAACCTTTTGGTCTCTATGCAATGTAAAAAAACACATTCTATCAGAATTCTGGCCAAGGAAAAAAAGAACATCGATCTGTGGTCACCACTGTTTTGGTTGTTGGCTGGTCGGAAAATAAGAAAAGTGGGTGCTGTGGTTTGGCATCCCTTGTATTAAAAAAAGGAGATCCCCTTTAAACTTGTAAATGCAGCTCCAACTTCTATAGTCTTCAAATGAATAATTTGCAAAATTTCAGGATTGTTTTTTTCTTTTAGAACAAGTATATTGTCTGCATTGTTAGCACCTTTAAGGTTCACTTAAGTGATCTGATTATGACTAGTTTGACCCTAATATGTTATATTTGTATAGCCAATTTAACCTAAAAACATAACCATTAAAAAACCTTCAGTATGTGTTGGTGAACATAGCAGACACACTAGAGGGTGCTGCTTCTCTTCCAGAACCTTGTAAGAACATATATTCATAATTACTGTTTTGGTATTCATTTTTTTTTTGGATAGGGTTGAATCATGATTGACATTTTCCATTTACCGATGACAATTACATTTAATGATATTCATTATTACTGAGACAATTCTAACTCTAATCAATCCATTGGTCATAAAATTTTTATCATGTGCTGATCATAATAAATGGAACCATAGGATGCTCATCCAACATTGCTACTCCACCAATGGAACATCACCATTACATCACATAGCGGTCAGTACCCAAGTGGTCAGTTACAAGGCTGAGCATGTAAGAGGAAGGAAGAATGTGAATAGAAATCTGATTCTGTATTTGAGAGTGCTAGCGATAATTTGGACTCGGGTCACTCGGGTGAAAGATCCTTTATGCCTTTCACGTGATTAGCGGAGAGAGGTGATACATAAAAAAATGTCCTTCTGCCTGAATTAGAATGATGATAATGCCTTCTGAACTGAGCCATTGGTGAGTCTTAAATATACAACTTATTCTTATGATACTGTATTTATATAGTTCCAATATTTTACACAGCATATACATTAAATTACACCTAAAAAAATGACAGCGTGATATAAACAATGACACAAATATAATATACAAATAATAAACCCTAAACAAGCTTCCAAGCCCTTGAGAGACTTTTTTCGTGAGATATTATACTTCATTTCATGGTGCAAAAAGTTTAGTAATTCTTAGATTAGATTTCTAGATTTTAGTAAATAATAAATAGAATTTTAGTAATTAGATAGCACAATGTTTATTGTACAATGTACTATTCAATAATCTAAAAAACTCAAATTCCCTTAAAAGCTTCCTTCTTCATCTTGTAAAACGTACTATTTTTGAGGACCATTAGTGATTTCTGAAAGTGACCCGAGTCGTAATGGGGGACTATTAGTGTTTTTTTAAAGGGACCTGAGTCGTAAGGGGGACGATTAGTGATTTCTGACATTGACCCGAGTTGTAAAGGGGAGCATTGATGATTTCGGAAAGTGACCCGAGTTGTAAGGGGGGACCATTAGTAATTTTTGAAAGTGACCCGAGTCGTAAAGGGGGCCCATTAGTGATATCTGAAAGCGACCCGAGTCGTAAGGGAGGACTATTACTGTTTTTTTTAAAGGGACCCGAGTCGTAAGGGGAACGATTAGTGATTTCTGAAAGTGACCCGAGTCCTAAGGGAGGACCATTAGTGATTTATGAAAGAGACCCAAGACTGAAGGGGGGCAATTAGTGTTTTTTTAAAGTGACCCGAGTTGTAAGGGGGGGCATTAGTGTTTTTTTAAAGTGACCCGAGTTGTAAGGGGGGGACAATTAGTGATTTCTAAAAGTGACCCGAGTCGCAGAGGGGGACCATTAGTGATTTCTCAAAGTGACCTGAGTAGTAGGGGGGCACAGTTAGTGATTTCTGAAAGTGACCCGAGTCGTAAGGGGGACAATTAGTGAATGAATTCTGAAAGTGACCTGAGCCATAAGGGGAGGACGATAAGTGATTTCTGAAAGTGACTCGAGTTGTAAGGGGGGACCATTAGTGTTTTTTTAAAAGTGACCCAAGTCGTAAGGGGGGACCATTAGTGATTTTTTAAACTGACCCGAGTCGTAAGGGGGGACCATTGGTGATTTCTGAAAGTGACCCGAGTTGTAAGGGGGTACCATTAGTGATTTCTGAAAGAGACGTCAGACTGAAGGGGGACAATTAGTGTTTTTCTAAAGTGACCCGAGTCGTAAGGGGGACCATTGGTGATTTCTGAAAGTGACACGAGTCGTAAGGGGGGACCATAACTGATTACTGAAAGTGACCCAAATCGTAAGGGGGGACCATTGGTGATTTCTGAAAGTGACCCGAGTCGTAAGGGGGACCATTAGTGATTTCTGGAAGTAACCCGAGTTGTATGGGGGGACCATTAGTGTTTTTTAAAAGTGACCCGAGTTGTAAGGGGTGACCATTGGTGATTCCTGTAAGTAATGTGAGTCGAAAGGGGGGACCATTGGTGATTTCTAAAAGTGTCCAGTCGTAAGGGGGACCATTAGTGATTTCTGAAAGTGACCTGAGTCGTAAGGGGAGACCATTGGTGATTTCTGAAAGTGACCCGAATCGTAAAGGGGGACCATTAGTGTTTCCTGAAAGTGACCGGAATCGTAAGGGGGGAACATTAGTGCTTCCTGAAAGTGACCCGAGGCTTAAGGGGGGACCATTATTGAATTCTGAAAGTGGCCTTAGTCGTAAGGGGGTCCATTAGTGATTTCTGAAAGTGCCCCGAGTTGTAAGGAGGACCATTAGTGTTTTTTAAAAGTACCCCGAGTCGAAAGGGGGCACCATTAGTGATTTCTGAAAGTGACCTGTGTCGTAAGGGGGGACCATTAGTGATTTTTGAAAATGACCTGATTTGTAAGGGGGAACCATTAGTGATTTTTGATAGTGACATGAGTCGTAAGGGGGACCATTAGTGATTTCTGAACGTGACCCGAGTCGTAAGGGGGGACTATTGGTGATTACTGAAAGTGACCCAAGTCGTAAAGGGGGACCATTAGTGATTTCTGAAAGTGACCCGAGAGTCGTAAGGGGGGACTATTGGTGATTGCTGAAAGTGGCCCAAGTCGTAAGGGGGGACCATTAGTGATTTCTGAAAATGATTCAAGTCGTGGGGGGGGGATATTAGCGATTTCCGAAAGTGACCCGAGTTGTAGGGGGGGACCATTAGTGATTTCTAAAAGAGACTCAAGTCGTAGGGGGGGAACAATAGTGATTTCTGAAAGAGCCCCAAGTCGTAAGGGGGGACCATAGTTGATTACTGAATGAGACCAGAGTCGAAGGGAGGACCACTGGTGATTTCTTAAAGTGACCCGAGTCGTAAGGGGAGACCATTAGTGATTTCTGAAAGTGACCCGAATTGTAAGGGGAGACCATTGGAGATTTTTGAAAGTGACCTGAGTTGTAAGGGGGACCATTAGTGATTTCTGAAAGTGACCTGTGTCATAAGGGGGGACCATTAGTGATTTCTGAAAGTGACTCAAGTCGTGGGGGGGGAATATTAGTGATTTCTGAAAGTGACCCGAGTTGTAAGGGGGGACCATTAGTGATTTCTAAAAGTGACTCAAGTCATGGGGGGGAGCATTAGTGATTTCTGAGAGAGCCCCGAGTCGTAAGGGGAACCATTGGTGATTTCTAAAAGTGACCTGAGTCGTAAGGGGGACCATTAGAGATTTCTGAAAGTGACCCGAATTGTAAGGGGAGACCATTGGTGATTTTTGAAAGTGACCCGAGTCGTAAGGGGGACCATTAGTGATCTCTTAAAGTGACCCGAGTCGTAAGGGGGGACCATTAGAGACTTTTGAAAGTGACCCGATTCGTAACAGGACCATTAGTGATTTCTGAAGTTGACCCAAGTCGTAAGGGGGGACAATCGGTGATTTCTGAAAGTGACCCAAATAGTAAGGGGGGACGATTAGTGATTTTTGAAAGTGAATCGAGTTGTAAGGGGGACCATTAGTGATTTCTGAAAGTGACCTGTGTCGTAAGGGGGGACCACTAGTGTTTTTTAAAAGTGAACCGAGTCATAAGGTGGACTACTGGAGATTTTTGAAAGTGACCCGAGTCGTAAGGGGGGACCATTAGTGATATCTGAAAGTGACCCGAGTCGTAAGGGGGGACCATTAGTGATATCTGAAAGTGATCCGAGGCGTAAGGGGGGACCATTATTGATTTCTTAAAGTGCCCCGTGTTGTTAGGGGGGACCATTAGTGTTTTTTAAAAGTGCCCTGAGTCGTAAGGGGTGACCATTGGTGATTCCTGTAAGTAACCCAAGTCGTAAGGGGGGACCATTAGCGATTTCTTAAAGTGACCTGAGTAGTAAGGGGGGACCATTAGTGATTTCT
>NC_092863.1:33443517-33449652 GCF_032062135.1 Pyxicephalus adspersus | reverse complement strand
AAGGGGGGACCATTAGTGATTTCTGAAAGTGACCCGATTTGTAAGGGGGGACCATTAGTGTTTTTTTAATTTGATTCGAATTGTAAGGGGGACCATTAGTGATTTCTGAAAGCGACCCGATTTGTAAGGGGGGATTATTAGTGCTTTTTAAAAAGAGTTGTAAGGGGGACCATTGGTGATTTCTTAATTTTACCTGAGTCGTAAGGGGGGACGATTGGTTATTTCTGAAAGTGACCCGAATAGTAAGGGGGGACCATTAGTGATTTCTAAAAGTGACCCGAGTAGTAAGGGAGGACCAATAGGGATTTCTAAAAGTGACCCGATTTGTAAGGGGGGACTATTAGTGTTTTTTTAAATTGACCCAAGTTGTAAGGGGGGACCATTAGAGATTTCTGAAAGTGACCTGAGTCGAAAGAGGGACCATTGGTGATTTTTGAAAATGACCCAAGTTGTAAGGAGGGACCATTAGTGATTTCTAAAAGTGACCTGAGTCGTAAAGGGGGCCCATTAGTGATTTCTGAAAGTGACCAGAGTTGTAAGGGGGACCATTAGTGATTTCTGAACGTGACCTGAGTTGTAAGGGGGGACCAATAATGTTTCCTAAGAGTCACTCGAGTCGTAAGGGGGGACATTCGTAATTTCTGAATGTGACCCCGAGTCGTAAGGGTGACCAATTGTGATTTCTGAAAGTGACCCGAGTCGTAAGGGGGACCATTAGTGATTTTTGAAAGTGACCCGAGTTGTAAGGGGGACCATTAGTGCTTTTAAAAAAACGTGACCCGAGTCGTAAGGGGGGACGATTGGTTATTTTTGAATGTGACCCGAATAGTAAGGGGGGACCATTAGTGATTTCTAAAAGTGACCTGAGTAGTAAGGGAGGACCAATAGTGATTTCTAAAAGTGACCCGATTTGTAAGGGGGGACCATTAGTGTTTTTTTAAATTGACCCAAGTTGTAAGGGGGGACCGTTAGAGATTTCGGAAAGTGACCTGAGTCGAAAGGGGGACCATTAGTGATTTTTGAAAATGACCCAAGTCGTAAGGAGGGACCATTAGTGATTTCTGAAAGTGACCTAAGTGGTAAGGGGGGCCCATTAGTGATTTCTGAAAGTCACCAGAGGTGTAAGGGGGACCATTAGTGACTTCTGAACGTGACCTGAGTTGTAAGGGGGGACCAATAATGTTTCCTAAGAGTCACTCGAGTCATAAGGGGGGACCATTCGTGATTTCTGAATGTGACCCGAGTCGTAAGGGGGGACCAATGGTGTTTTCTGAAAGTGACCGGAGTCGTAAGGGGGACCATTAGTGATTTCTGAAAGTGACCTGAGTTGTAAGGGGGGACCATTAGTGCTTTTAAAAAAAAAAGTGACCCGAGTTGTAAGGGGGGACCATTAGTGATTTTTGAAAATGACCTGAGTATTGTGGAAAGAGATACACACTGAGTTTGTAAGATTACACAGACATAGGAAATCCATGGCCACTGTCTTGGCATGAAAACAGAAGCAAGGAGAAACTGTAAGTGATTATGCTAGAAGGATAAGGAAAGAGTGGAAAGAAGAAGCATGTTTAGGATTAGGAGGAGGTCTGAATATAGTATTTACTCATTCACTGAATAATGTTATGATTCCTGAACATGCGCACATTGCCAAAATGTTTATTGACAACTGGAGCACTTGGCTTTACACAGGATCTCAGAGCCATCAATGAGCTGGTCATGCCCCTAACACCGGTCATTTCAGATCTTACTACCAACCTTACAGCAGTTCCGCCCGAGACCAATTTTTACAGTGTTATTGATTTGACCAATGCATTTTTCTCAATACCACCCGAGACCAGAGAAAAGCCTCTTATGGCTTTTATTTTCATGAGATAGCAGTATACCTTGTGTTGCTTGCCCCAGGGTTTTGTTGACTCACCCACAGTTTTCTCCATTGCCCTCCAGCAGGTCCTTGCCAACTGGCAGCTGTAGTATGGTTCCACTTTACTACAGTATGTTGATGATTTATTGTTATGTAGCCCCTCTTAGGAGATAAGTCAGAAGGATACTGTTTCATTGTTGTGTTTTCTTGGAAAAGAGAGACAAAGGGTGATGCAGAAAAAGGTTCAGTTTTGTCAGCAACAGGTCACATTCCTGGGAATGCTTTTAACCCCAGGATCCTGGCTGTGTACATGCCATTACCAGTCTGCCTCGCCCACAGACAAAGAAACTGCTCAGTTTTCTTGGCATGATCAATTTTTGCACACACTGGATTCCTGACTGCTCGTATTAGGACTCACAGCTCCGTCCCAGTACCACCCCTAGGGTGCCTAACAATATTCAATGGTTACCTGAAATGACTGAAGCATATGTGGTGTTAAAAGAATCCCTGACCTCTCACCCTCGACCCTGCATTGGGAATGCCGAATTTCAATGTACCATTTGTTTTGTATGCTAGAGAAAATTGTAACACCATGGCTGCTGTACTTGCTCAGATGCATGGAGGTAAATTGAGTCCTGTGGCATATGTCTCTAAGACACTGTCTGTTACTGGCATGCCAGCCTGTCTGCATGTGCTGGCTGCGTGCGCAATGGCTGTAGAAAGTGTCTCACTTCTAACTTTGGGTCACGAGACGATACTTTACACATCCCATGCTGTACTACACTTGCTTAAGAATTTAACCACTCAACACATAACAGCACAAAGGTTGTCCGGTTATGAAGTTTCGTTTTGGTCGAATATCTCAGCGTTCGATTCGATGGCTATTCGATCGAATAGGCCGATATTGTTCGGGCGATCAAATTGAATTGAATTGAATTCCAACACCATTAAAGTCAATACAGGGAAAATTCGGGGTATTTTTCGGGACTGTGTAGAACTGCAAGAGCAAACAGGGGAGCGGAGCTGACAGCTGACCTTATTGCTCTTGCAGCCCTAGCGGAACAGTAGTATAATTTCTTGGATAGAGATCGGCCTGTTCTCTATCCAAGAACACAGATGTCCCACAACTGTGCTCATGAATGAATGAAGCCGTGGGAATCATCCTGTGACAGGGGGATTCCCACGGCTGCATTCATTCATGAGCACATCCATGGGAATTCTTCGTCAGTGTGGGATCCCTGGGCACTAGAGGTTAAATGAGTCTCCCAATTCATAACCTCTAGTGCTCTGTTATTGGCTGAGGAAAAGCAAACCCTGATGACAGCTCAAGGGTCATCAGGATTTTCCTTTCATCAACCAATCACAGAGCACCAGAGGTGAATGAATGGGGAGACTTGTCCTCATTTAACCTCTAGTGCCCGGGGATTCCACACTGACAGGAGGATTCCCACGGCTGTGCTCATGAATAAATGCAGCCGTGAGAATCATCCTACCATTGTAGGATAACCTGTTAAAAAATAAAAGTTAGTTACACAAATCACACACATTCAATAAATTACTTTAACATTAAAGCCTTTTACAGATATTTTTACACATGAATTAGCACGAAGTCGAATCTCGTGTTTTTCGGGTCGGGTCTATCCGAATTCGAACAGCTATATTCGGGTCGGATCTAAGGACACCCCTAATTCGAACACCAACACTAATGAAGTTATCTCAACATCCACTGCAGGATTAGGTGTAAAATACGCTGCTGCTACCAGCGGTCCTGTCGCTGTGCTCAATGCCCTCTTAGGTCTTAAAGGGCTGAGAAATGAAGAGTCCTTGAAGCCGCCCCACTCTCTGTTAACTCTGCCCAAGCCGCAGAATTGATAGCGCTCACCAGAGCCTCCGCAATTACGGCAGGAAAAGCTGTAAACATATTTACTGACTCCCACTATGCTTTTAGAGTCGTAAATGATTTTGGGGCCATTTCGCAGCAAAGAGACGGAAAACCTATTCAGCACTCCACATTAATTTCAAAACTTTTACAAGCCATTCACCTCCCCACTCAAATAGCAAGTGTGAAATGTCAAGCACACACTTCTTCCAATTTCTTTGTTGCCAGAGGCAACAGATTAGACAGATTCAGGAGATGGGTAGAAGCTTTTGTCAGGAAAGAAAATGCAAGGACAGTAGCTAAAATACTATGCAAGGAGATCATCCCCACATTTGGATGCCCAGTAAGAATAAGCTCAAGCAATGGCACTCCATTCACCTCTAAAATCACACAGGAAATTTAAAAAATGATGAACATAGAATGGAAGTTCCACATCCCATATCACCCCCAGAGTGCTGGAGTAGTAGAAAGGACAAATAAGAAACTGAAAGACAAACTTAGAAAAGCAACTGGAGGGACATTTCATAAGTGGGACCAATGCCTACCAATACCTACCAGCTGTACGGCAGAAGTAAGAATGACACCCAACCCAGTTAATAAGCTTTTGAAATTTGAAGACCTTTTCCCACCCTCTGGGCTAAAGACCCTTTAATTTTATTGCCCGGGGATCTCCAACAAATCCAAGACCAGTATGTAGCTAAACTTATTGAAAAATTGAACAGCAACTACGGAGATTCCTCTCTTTCTTTTCCTCTCCCTACAGATCAACCAAGGCACCCATTCAAGCCCAGGGATGTAGTGTTGGTTAAAGCTCTGCACAAGCACAAATCCCTGGATCCATCCTTTTTGACCATGCAAGCCATCACTAGAACAGCTGTGCAGACCAGTGGCCGATCTAGCGCCAGGATGATGCTTCTTGATGCACAGGTACCAGCCCGGATGCTTGTCTGCAGTTTTGGAGCCCTGATGGTCATATTCTGTCTTGTATGGGTCACAACAAATTGCCACTATCATCCTCAAGATTTGCCCTTCATTTGTCCTCAATCAAGCTTATGCCTCTACCTTGTCTATGAACCGGCGAGGACTATAGTGACTGGACTTATTTCCAGGGTAACATATAGGAACGTCTTGCCAAAGAAATATATAATAGCTCCAGTTTTTGCCAACCTGATATGCATAGTATTCAATATATGTTAACATCTTGTTTGATTGCTGTCCCCACTCCAGTCAGCATATTGTTTAGAGTCTTTAGCAATATCTACACTGAGACACTAAGGCTACTGAAAGTAATATACATTTATCTCATGACCCGTATAACTTTTGTAATAACTGTCAAACCTATGATTCACTGGAAAAATTCATGATATTTACACATACTTTAAATATTACCCAGGGAGATGTATGTTAACGTATGACTTGTAACCTCTTTGAAATACCCCACCGTAGGATGATAGTACTACGGAGAATCATTAAGCTTCCTCGAGGTATGTATGCCCAATAACCCCCTTAATCCTAAAACATTCTGTGCTCAGCGAAACAATGACAAAATTTTCTGTTTTTTACTAGTTGCCAAGTATGCTCCACCTGCTGTTTGACTATCTAAACTACGATGTGATAATAAAGCTTTGAGAGTGATTAACGCCATGAGTTGTGTATGTGTTACTCGCTCTCCCAGTGCTGGTAAAACAGAAGCCATCAGAGAGGGATAACTGGTCTGGGACCAGCAGGAGATTGCCTTAACACCTGTACTGTACATTTATTGATGTCCATCATTACTGAGGCTAAAATGTCCTTAAATAAATCCCAAAGTTTTATGGCATGGGGCGTTAAGATAAGTCAAAATTTTGTACATGTTAGAATCTTGCATCTTGCTTGCTGCTTATCCACTATCATAATACATGATAGACATGAAGAGGAGGGGCAGGTAAGGTTTGTAAAAATATCTTCCTCTTGTACCTGCTTGTGCAACCAAGTAAAACATTTCATGAAACACTTATCATCTATGACTTTTTTTGCCATTTTTACAGGAAAGAATTCCTAAAATATTTAAAATTAAATGTTGAATTTATTGGCATGGTGTGCCAGAAAAAACACACAACAGTACATGACAGTATATTGCATACAACAAACATAACAGATTCACTAAGTATACCTTTTATTTAACCACCTGGGCGGTTATCCCAAACCTGGTTCGGGGTAAGAAAACTTGCTACTATCGTTTACCCCGAATCAGGTGCGGGGTAGCCAAAAATATAAACAAGTGTGACATTGCAATCCGATTGTCATACAACATTACATGACAATCGGATTACAACTGAAAAAAATACTTACCTTGTCCCTGCAGCTCCTCTGGAGACGTCTTCTCTCTTCAGTCTTCATCCGGCGTTTCCCAGTGATG
>NC_092863.1:33414066-33442871 GCF_032062135.1 Pyxicephalus adspersus | reverse complement strand
AAAATATATTACTATACAGTATACCGAATTATTGCATTTTCAGTATTTTTTGTTTATTTATGCATTCTTGTTTAAACTGATTTTTATGTTTTTTATTTCATTTTAATATTAAAGTTATTTTTTTTTTTTTTACATGATTGTGTGTTTCAAACTTTATTATATTCAGGATATCTACTAGACCCTTTCATGAAAAACAGTGTACCGCTTTTGGTACAGAAATCCGGACATCAGTGAAACACCCAGGTGGTTAAAATGTATCAGAGTTGATACGTTTATATATATTTTTATTTATATTTACTACTAAATAATCTAATGTATAATGCAATTCTAAACCACTATAATCTTGATGAAAACATTTATATCAAAATGTAAAATTAAATAAATAAAGCACGTAATTTACAGTTTGCTTTTTTCCAGATGTGCAATGTCGGTTGGAGGTCTTGCAGATCCCCAGTGTTAGTACTACAGAAGATCAGACTGTAACACTGAACTGAAGCCATATAATTAATAATTATCAGTTCTTTGTCTGGTACAAACATATTCCTCGCCTTCCCTTGAAGATCTATGTTTTTGGCACTGGTAATCCCAATCCTAATACCAAATCGAAATATTCTATGATAAATGAGGATGAAGACAACACAGTTGCAGACATTTACAAACAATTTTGCAATATGTGAAAAAGTTCCATACTATGAATTAAAAGTAAGAAAATATAAATAAAACATTTTGTAAATAAAATAAAAAACCTTCAATGCCAATTTTGCCAATTTCTCAATTATCAAAAATAGCGGTTTTAACTCTCTCTACTGTAAACTAATAACTGTAAACTAATTAAAAACTTTGGCTTTCTAATTTTTTACACTTTATATTACACCATAGAGAACCCTGAAGATGAATCAAGACAACTGAACTTTGTAATGCCCTAATTGCTGATCATATCTGGAAGTTCCTATCTGGAAATTTACTGCTACATTTAGGAACCCTGTCACCAACAAATAATATATATAATATAAATATGTATATACACACAGTATATATATCTGAAAATTGCTGACTCTTATATACTCTTTATAACATTTATAGAACAATGTACCGTTAAGAAAAGCACTGTTTCTGTTAGGAAGTCACATGAATAGGAGGGGTGTAACTTGAACAACATATCTCTCCTTTCTACTCCAAATATATCAGTTGTATTTCAGAGTCACTCAATGTATAACATGATTTGGAACAACTATATCGTAGTTGCTTTGTATTTCATAGTGATTGCTGTCATGTTTGCAGGTAAGAATGCTATTTTATTTTGACATAAGAGTTGCAGACACACAAAAAAATATTTCTACTGAAATTATATGCTTTATAAAAGTGTAAAATGTACATTGATCCCTAAAAACAAGTTCATAACTAACTCATTTTTATTTAAAAATAAATGAAACACATAAATCATGTTTAGATACACATTTTAGTCATTGCCCTAAAAATTGCCAGAAGCAATGTGCAATGTTATCAGAGTCAATATACTGAGTTTGATATTGCTGTAATATGTTTTTTCTTTCCCAGGTGTTTCTGCGAATACACAAGTGCAACAATTTCCATTTGAAAACACAGAAGAAGGACAACAGGTCACTCTGAAGTGCAATCACACTATAAAGAATTACAATTTCCTTGCCTGGTATAAGCAAATTCCTGGACTTGGTTTCCAGCTGTGTGCTCATGGTGTGAGCTCAGTTAATAATCTGATCCCTGGATATGAGATGTCTGTAAACAGAGAACAGCTGACTACAGAGCTCACTATAACCAATGTGCAGGGGGGAGACACAGCTGTGTACTACTGTGCAGTGAGTGACACAGTGACAGAGAACCATGGAAGACACAGACAAAAACTCATCAAGAGGGGACAACATAACCTCTAAGATGCAATGAACCAACACTTATGTTAAGGTGGCCATATACTGCAGGACATTTTCAAAAAGAAGAGATACTAGCTTAAATAACAACATCAAATATAACGCTAATAAAAAAAAAAAAAATGCTGCTTTGCATACTATGGCAGGAGAACACCACCCACAAGCTCTGATCCAATACAACAAAACTGTAAAAAGGCTGGGTCTACACGGACGTTTTTAAAAACAAATTTAAACTTTCCTATTGCATTTTTATGCATTTCTAAGCAATTTTATTAGTTTTCCTGCGTTTTTAGCACATTTACATTTTAATTGCTGGAAAACACGTGAAGATGTTCCATTGAAGTCAATGAAAGTGTTTTCCCTGCGTTTTCCCGCATTTTTGGGTGTTTTCCAGCTTTAACTCAGTGTTTTAATTTTTTAAAAGTTGCAAGCAACGTTTAGGATAAGTCTCATAAATTTGCCTCAATGAAATTTCCTGGTGTAGATTAGCCTATTGGAATGCATGGGGATTTCCAACATGGGCTTTAAAAGCATCAGATTAAACGCTGGGGAAAGCGTTCATGTAGACAAAGAGAAGAGGGAAGAGTGATGTGGGACCATTGTGTTGATTGTCATCTGGTTTGAGGCTAGGAAAGGGGGTTGAGTACTTGCATGAAAAAATGGAAGTCCTCTGATCTCCTTCACTTAATGTTCTTCTGTAATCAAAAAATGAATGATTTGATAATAAAGTGGATTTTTACTTTATTGAACATACATGGTCTGCATTAGTTGCAGTCTCAACTTTTAGGTTTGCATAATTGTTTTTATTTTGATTTTGTTTCACCACCTTTTTAAGTACTAGTATTTAAGCTAACCTATATTATTCCTCTAGAAACATACCTTTTGTTAAACAAAACAGATGCACTGGGGGGCGCTGCTGCTCTTACAGAATTCACGATAGAAGAAATGTTTTTATAATCACTGTATATTTTTGGTAACGTTTGTATTACTTTAAATTTGATTCATTGTTATGTGATCCATCATTATGTTCCAATAAAGTAAAACTTGCATTCATTTTATTTTCACTTACTTTTTTCTGCATTGTCTTGATTTTGGTCTTCTTTCCAGGGCTCCCTGTTTTATACACGGGTGGCCAATCAATGGGATGTGCAAAAAGGAACAGCTTACAGCCTCCTGGGATACATAATGTATATAGGAATGTATCCCTTAAGGCTAAAGTCTTCAACTTTAATCTCTACTGCTGCAGCAGTAAATATACAAGGTGAAGGTTTTTTTTTAAACACGTTTAAAAGTAATTAAATAAAACTAAAAGATAAAAACAAAAAGAAAAGTTTATTTAACATAATATTGACATTCTACATGATAGGTCTGCCTAAATAAGTGGAACCATACCTTGCTTGATTCTTCTTTTTTAGTGCTTTTGTACCTTTTAAATGTGGGCCAATACCCTTACAAGTCAAAGTGGTCAAAAAAAGCAATCAAAGTGGTACCCGAGCAGTCAAATACAAGGCTTAAAAATGTAAGAGAATAGCAGCATGTCCTGCACTTGTAAATAGAGAAAGATGATATATGCTTATGTTTTTGAATATCATGTAGCAGCAGCAGCAAGGTAGGAACATATACTATATGGTGTCTGCTCCAAAGATTCCATCTTACTGAGATGCCTGCTCAGTTCTGGATAATACTGGTCCAGGTGTAGATCTTCTGTGCCTCTCACCTGATTACTGGGGAGGTGACATATAAAAAAATCTTCCCCCTGGCCAGATCTGAAAAACTGCCTTTTAACAACAAAAGGTACACCTTCTTTAAAAACAATATTTATATATATATATATATATATAATTATATATTGTATAGTTTGCAGGTCAGGAATGTGACAGGAATGTCAGGAAAAAGACCTGTAAATTAAAAAGTCAACTTTAAAGTGAACGTATGGCTTGCTAATGACAACTATTTACTGTAAATAGTCCCGGTGCTATTTCAATGCACTGGCGGGCCAGCTGCAGTTCATATTTAGGAATTTAGGATTCCCGTGGGCCAGAGTTTGACACCCCTGTTCTAGTGAGTTCCAAAGAGAATAAAGCACCTTAACATGCTCCTAAGGCCTTGCATGATTTTGTGAGATCTCATATTTCATGTAAGGGAACATGAAATGTTTTTTTAGTAATAGCACAGTACAATATTTATTGCTAAATGTTGAACTGTTTTGAATGGAAATATTTTGGATGTTCCTAACTGTATTTCAAAGTTGAATGATGCAGTATGTTAAGATTAGTTAAGATTGTGTATTTATTAGAAAATATCAAGTTTGCTTTTTAAGCTCCACCACAAAACATGATGGCAGGAAGGGGAGGTGAGTATGGCGTGTATAGTTTGTATAGAAGTATCTTCTTATCTTCTTATCACACAGCAGATGATAGATTCTTACAGTGCACAAGTAGATGATGTTCTGCATTCATAGAACACTTATCATCTTTTTTGCCATTTTTACAGGTAAGAATTCTTACAATAAATTAATGTTACATTTATAAGCATTTTGTGTTACACAATAAAACAGACAGTATAGTACATGAAAATAATTTGTGTATACAGTATAAAACATAAAATATTCAGTAACTAAGCAAATATGTGTAACAATTATTTAAAATGTTTAAGAGTTAATAGGTTTATAGACATTTTTATTTTTTATTAATTACTTGTATAATGCAATTCTAAACCATTATAATCCTGATGGCAAAATGTATTACAGAATAGGAAATGTGTAATAAATATTTTGCTTTTTTTTTTTTTGTAGATGTGCAATGTCAGTCAGAGGTGTTGCAGATCCCCAATGTTAGTACTACAGAAGACCAAACTGTCACACTGAACTGTCGCCATAATATAAAAGATTATCAGCTTTTAGTTTGGTACAAATATATTCCTGGTCTTCCTCTAGAGATCTGTGCCTCTGGGGTTACCAGTCCTAGTAATGCCAAACCAAAGTATTCTATGATTATTCTGGAACGAAGCCTGCTGACTACACAGCTCCAGGTAATGGATGTGAAGGGGGATGATGCAGCCGTCTATTACTGTGCAGTGAGTGACACAATGATAAAAGGACATTGCAGCACTGTGCAAGAATCAACAGCACTTTGTTAGCAATCAACACTGCTGAAAAACACAAAATTAAAGCAGAAGAATCACCAAATTAAAGTGCATTAGCTTTCTCTCCAATAAACAGTGAATAAACTGATCTGCACAATTCATGACTGTATTAATATGTAAAATGTAATATGCTATACAGATCATACAGGTCAGCATGAAAATATTAAGGTTAATTAAAAAAAACAAATCTGCAAACTTCTCACAAGTATGTAATTTTGTCACCTTAAATGTAGGCTGACAGATTAAAAGCTCACTTTCCTAAATCTGTCTTTACCACCTAGCAGTCATTGACCAAAAACCAGCATGCAGTAATTTGTAATTTAAATTTTTGACATATGCCATATGTTATAAAGTGGTATAGTGCTACTTGTTTTTTTAAAAAAAACATAGAAACAGGAAACCTCCAACATTTTTACTGCATATAGAAGAGTTGTTTACCCTTCTATGTAAAGTAAAAATGTTGAGTTTATGTACACGAGTTTAAGTCTACATTTATTTTTTGATTTTGTTTTGATTCACTTGAACACTACCGTCATGTACAATCATGTCCGATAGACGGCAACGTTTATATATTATTGAACAAAACAATTTGTGATATTGTAGAATACCAATAAATGTCTTTTATTGGGCTTTTGGCTTTTTTTCCAGAAAGGTATGCTAATATTAGCTGCTTTGAACTCTGGGTTTTTGAATGAAAATATTTAATGTACAGCGCTGCGTAATATGTTAGCGCTATATAAATCCTGTTTATTATTATTATTAATTATAATGATAATAATAATAATAATCATTTGCATAAGATCATGCTGCTTAAAAGAAAATTTACCCTTGCATCAATTTCTGCTTTATCTACTTTCTCACACTCATGTGAGTAGTAAGGTTTTAAAGAATAGATTGTGGGAGTATTAAAAAAATTCTTTAGATGATTTACAAGTCCAACCCAAATCATTGAAACGAAATGGCGTGCTATGTTAAATCCTATCTATTGGAAAACATGCAGTACCAAAAAGTAAACTTCTTGGAAAGCCACTGTAAGGTTTCTTCCTAATGCATTTTAGCTAGAAACCTCGGAAATTGGTGGACATGAATTGCCCGGGTTGGCAGCAATCGACCTGGAGCGAAGATGGAAGACCCATGCTGCTGTTTTACTATAAAAACTAAAGCTACAAGCCCTTCAGTTTGTGTGAATAAACACTGGAAAAGGACAGCACAAGTTGGGAGCAGATAGAACAGGCATAAAGCCAGAGGCTGAGAACACAAGTCCCTGGTTATTAGAAATGTTAAAGCATTGGTTCTTAGGTGTGACCAGGACAAAGTTTGGCAACCAGTGGTATGGCACCCTACCCACCCACAACCTCCACATCCAGAACCACTGCCTTTGCTCCAAGGTCTGCCTCTGATTCTTTCCAGTTATAGGGTTTTCTTTTTTGAATGATGGTCAATAAACATTTTCAAAGTTCTTGAAACCTCTTTCCTCCTATTTCTTGTGTCATGTATATAACATGCAGAGCAACACATTTCTGAAAACCGCAACAAACATGAAGATCTTCCACTGTGATCCTCTGTTACTTCTAGCTGTTTTCATGTGTAAGTCACTCATTGTTATATTCCTCATTTACTACTTTATCTTTCTGTAGGCTACATGATTTGTGTTATTCTATTTTCTACCTAATTAATCTCCAGATTCTGTCTTTGCATTGCAAGTGACTCAGTCACCCCTGAGCTCAGTGCTCCTTGAGGGAACAAATATTACCATGGACTGCAGTTATGACGGGTCAGCATATGCCATGTTTTGGTACCTGCAGGAACCGGGACAGAACCCAAAGTTTCTTCTCCAAGAACTCACCAAAGATGAAGACTTAGCAGGATCTGAAAGGACGTGTACACTATAAACAAAACAAGAGCAGTCGTCAGTTTCCCCTGAGACTAAATATATTGAGTTTTTCTGATTCTGGGACATATTACTGTGCACTGAGCCCAACATTGTATGAAGGCAAAGTACAGGATGTACAATAACAAGGTGCTTGCAGCTGTCTAGCTAACATTGTGTTGGTGTAACTACATGTATCTGATTGTTACTCTTTATTAACTGTTGTAGTTGCTTCCCCTAGAAAGTGTAAAAGTCTGTTTCTTGCCATACAGAATTAACTTTTCAGAATTAAGCTCTGTTTTCCCACTGTGTGTGACTTTTAAATTTATCAAAATTTATAAATTAAACTTATAAAAAAAAACTTGTAAAGCTATGCTTTTAATTGCTAGGTGGAAAAATAACAGTACAAAAAGCAGTGGTAGTCATCAAGTATTTTCAAAAACCTTGTACAAATAAACACTTTATTTAATTGGCATGACATTAGAGGCACAATCCCAAAGATTACTGGCCAATTTCCCAAGATCAGAATTTGGGCAAACCAGTAAAATTCACTTTGGTGATTTTACAGCCACAGACAATGCTGTACCACCAAATACAACCCAAACCTCTATTTTATAGTATACTAACGCAATAAAACATTAGGGTAATACATACTAAATATTTAACTGATTAAAATAAAAAAAACATATTGATTTATTGATTACATTATATTGATGAGAGGTACACGTTTCTAAACACCCTTCCCCCCAAAAAATAATATTAATAATCCCATCCTCAACATTACCAGTGTGGGGTCCTTTCTTCCTAACTAAGCACAAATTATATAATGACATGTGAGGGGGTTTTGCAATGATCCAATTTTAGGCACTGATGTCACCTATAACACCAAAAAGTTTAAAGATACTCCTTCTTTCCTGAGGGTACGTGCCATCTTATCAGAAGATACAGGGGCAGGGTTATGTATGACATGTTCAGTATATCACACAGACAATCCCTCTAGCAGCAACACATACATTTTGCATTATCTTTGTGTATCATGACTAGCACCATAATAGCACTATGGCTTCTGCATTTTTTTATGATGATTCCAGGTATGTAAGTTCTTTTACTATTTTATAATTAGAACATACTAAGTATTCTAACATACTGACTAGAAAAACATAGTTTCACGTTAATAAATAGTACATCAAGTTATGGAATGCAGTTTAATAAAAATGCCTATTATTTACTGCAGAAACCTAAAATGGAACCAGATAGCTTTCAATATAAATGGAAATACTACACATATACTATTATCCATATATACTTTTATTACTGTTTTTGTTATAAAATATTTTGCATTATTTAATTTACAGATGCGCATCTTCAGAATTCAGTGTCACAGTTTCCATATCATCATACTAGCAAAGGACAAGATTTTACACTGACCTGCACTCACACCATAAGCAATTATGAACTCCTAATCTGGTACAAGCATATTCCTGGGCTTCCCCTGGAGATTTGTGCACATGGCTTAATGACAGCTACCAACCTGAACCCAAGATACTCCATGAGTATGAACAAAAGTTCGCTGACTACCCAACTCAGTATAACAAATGTGAAGGGGGGTGACACAGCTGTGTATTACTGTGCAGTGAGAGACACAATGGCAATGAACAACTGCTGCCATGTACAAAAACTCAGCAGCCAACAGACAGAACAGAACACCCTTATGATTTCTATATGGTGGCAGTCACTCATCATCAAAATCCAGCAAAATACTGCTTGCTTGATTGAAATTTTGTATGTGTTTTTAAAGACTGAAAAATGGTTATGGAAAAAAGTTCATCCTGAATAATTTTTATTCATAACAAATCATTTTGGGATATGATGTAAAAGTTGTAGAATATAAAACAAAAAGTAATAACATATGCATATATTAGGTAAATAAAAATCAATGCATTTTATATTATTATATATATAATTATTATATATATTATAATATATAATTTTAGGCTAAAGTCTGGCATTAAAAAAAGATCTTCATTCCTCCTCCTTTCCTCAGGATTATGTTTTGTGCAGGTGTCTATTGTCACACAGACAGGGATGTAAAATTATAAGTATTAGAGATGTCACCAGACAAAAAAATGAAGAAAAATTCTCCAACAGAGACACCAGTTCTGATGATGACTCTCCTAATTCTTGAGAGATGGTGGTTTTACCTTTTTCCTACTCTGATAATATTATTAATGTTGTGACCCCAAAGGAAGGATGATCCATTTATTTATTTATTTTTTATTTATTACATAATTACATTTACAAAAAAATAAACCATTAGAACAGTAATGTTTCTGTTAGAAAGTCACATGAATAGGAAGGGTTTATCTTTAGTATCATATCTTTCCTTTCTACAAATATATCAGTTGTCATGCTCATCATCCAGAATCACTAAATGTTCAATAAAATGTGGAACAGTTATATAGTATTTGTTTTGTATTTCATAGTGATTGCAACTGTGTTTGTAGGTAAAATTATATTTTACTATTCTACTGAAGTTAATCAATGTAATTGTCGTAAAAATATGCACTGTGCATAAAAATAGAAACTTAATAACTAACTGTTTATTCTTTCTTGTACTCTACTGACATGAAACATAGATACAAATTGATATTTGGATAAACATTCTAGTTGTTCCCATTGCCAGGAACATGTGCAATGTATTGTGAGTCAATATACGGTGTTTGATATTGCTGTAAGACATTTTTTCATTTTAAGGCGTTTCTGCAAATACACAAGTGCATCAATTTCCATATGAAAACACCAATAAAAGACAACAGGTTACTCTGATGTGCAATCATAGTATAAAGAATTATGGGTAAGATTTATTAAAGCTCTACAAATATACTTTTATCAGTGAACCAGGGTAATCCAGCAAACCTGGAATGGATTTCTTAAAAACTATTTATTTTGTTAGTAAATGTTTTCAATCCTGGACCAGATCTATTGCAGGTTTGTTGGATCACCCAGTTTCACTCATGAAAGTGTACGTTCTCCAGCCTTGGAGGGCTTTAGTAATTCAGGCCCTATGGTTTTCTTGACCTGTAAAAGCACATTTCTGGACTTAATCTAATTCATAAAAATTATGGAATTCTTGATCAATATTTTATCAATATATTGAATGAACATTGATTGAGAAGAAATATTCTTTTAGATGAATATAACACAAAAACCATAAGCTAATTTGAACGCCACCCCATTGTTAAGGCTATGCCCGATGCCACTTTAAACATCGGTGAGAGCTTCTATTGGCTGGCAGTAATAAAGGAGCGCATGCACATCACGTCTGCTGGTCAATGGGTGGTGACCAGATTAATTTAATATGAAGCTGATTTTACACTGGCCATATATGCACTAACCAAAATATGGCCACGTTTACTTCCAAAATATAATATGCAACCCACATGTTCCAAATTCCATGTATATAAAAAAAAAAAATTACATATAAGAGATTCAAAGCTTATCCCTATATTGATGTAATTTTCTTTAGAATAATAAGTGGTCACTTATCAATCAAACTATTGGTTTTACCAAGACCAGTTTAGAAATTGTATGAGAGTTTCTTCTCCAACTGCTGAATTAAGGTCATGGGCATCTTTGTATTGGTGTCCCCATCCTTTCTGTATCTACCATTTGCAGTGAGAGAAGAGTGATGTATCAACACCACTCTGTTATTTGTGGAAGCCCAAGAAATGGGAGTGCTGTGGTCTGGGGTGCCTTACAATAAACAATTAAGGTCTCTTGGTCCCCTTCTTTTAATAAAACCCTAGCTCTTCTTTAGTCTTGGGATGAAATATTTGATGGATTCATTTTTTAGTGCAAATACATTAGCTTCATAGTATGCAGTCTCACCTTTTTGGTTTGTTTAAGATGTCTGATTAGGATGAGTTTACAAACTAATGTTGAATTTGTGTAACCAACTTAACCTTTATTATTCCCCTGAAACCATATGTGTTGTTAAACATAGGAGATACACTAGAGGGTGCTACATCTCCTACAAAACATTTGTTTTCATTATAACTGTTTATTACTTTATATTACTTTTTTGTTTTCGTCATGTTTGGCATTTGTTAAATTTTTATTACATTAAATGATGTTCACCTTTACAAATTTTGTACTGATTCTGATAACGGTATTGGCCATAATAAATGGAAGCAAAGTGGCTCAACTGACATTTCTAGAGTTATTCCACCTTGTGGAATATTACCATTACACCACAAAGTACCTAAACAGTCAGTTACAAGACTAAGCATGTCAGGGGAAAGAACAATGTAAATAGAGAAAGTTGGAATCTGCTGGTTTTGTTTTTTATTTGTTTTTTTGAGGGGGTTGGGGTGCTACTGATATATTAAATACACAAAAGCAAGGTAGGAGCAGATGCTATACAATGCCTACTACAGACATTTCTTCTTGAACTGAGGTGTTGGTTCTTATGTGCTTCTCACCTGACATATAAAAGTTCCTCTTTCTCCATGAATTAGAACGATGGTATTGTCTCCTGGTCATAGCCACGGACCTGGATCTCAAAGATGTTCTTTTTATGGATAAAAAAAATCAAATATAACTACTAGGTAAGGAATTTACTTACCCAGGCTTTTAAAATTTTTAGAAGGACACATTGAAAGTGAACATGTGCTTCAGCTATGGACATTTACTGTAAATACTCTTAACCATTTACTCCCATAAATTTTTTTTTACCCAATAAAGCCCTTGTGTTCTAGAGCCTTTCCTTTTGAAGATGTTTTGGTTTCATGCCTTTAGGCTTTGTAGTTCACTATAACAATGTTATACAATTTGTTTGTATTTACATACAGGGTTATTTTTTTTCCTAGGCTTTAATTAGGGGAAAGTAGTACAAAAACAAAAAAAAATGCAACTTGTATGTAATTTTCCCCAGATCAGTATTTAACTTAATATAGAACTGGGAATGTCTTTTGTCCAAAAGCATAACACATACAGGGAGTGAGATTTTTTTCATGTAAGGTTGGTAACGTACAAACTGAATATTTGCCTTAACTTTAAAAGCTTTCTAAACATTTCATGCTCTGTGTATAAAACAGGGAATCAGATTGTCCCTTAAAGCTTTCTTTGTGGGAATCTTCTAGGCCCATGTGTTACAATGAAAGTAATTTATTGCCAGTAGGTAAAGTCAGATTAACTGTTTTATAAATAGAGCCCTACTTTCCAGGTCAGGTTCATCAATGAAGTATCCATCAGATCTCATGCATGTACCTCTGATGTGCCTAAAAGGAGAAAAGAATGCTAAAAATCTAACACTTCATGCATAGAAACATAATGTTTAGCAATATGAGAGTGCAATGATTATTGTTAAGTGTTAAACTCTTTTAGGGTAAAAGGTCTGCTTTATGCACTTGAATATATTCAAATGTTTTATGATGTGAATATTAGTAACATTGTGTATACAGTATATTGGAAAATGAGAGATTGCTGGTTATGCTCAGTCAAAAAACATGATGGCAGGAAAGGGAGGTGATTATGGTTTGTATAGAAGTATCTTCTTGTATCTTCTTCACACAGCAGCTGATAGATCCTTACACTGTACCAGAGTAGAACATGTTCTGCATTCATGGAATACTTATCAACATATACTTTATTACCATTTTTACAGGTAAAAATTCTTAGAATAATTAAAATGAAATGTTACATTTATTAGCATTGTGCGTTAAGTAAATAAATAAAAAAGGACAGTATAGTACATGACATTCTGTATATGATAAATATAACGGATTCAATACCTAAGCAAATACGTGTAAAATG
Organism: Pyxicephalus adspersus; assembly: GCF_032062135.1. Lineage (NCBI taxonomy): Eukaryota > Metazoa > Chordata > Amphibia > Anura > Pyxicephalidae > Pyxicephalus > Pyxicephalus adspersus. Next base: position 33,430,139 of record NC_092863.1, on the reverse strand, counting down.
ATTTAAAATGTGGTAGAGTTATTAGGTTTATAGTTGGTTTAGTTTTACTTTAGTTTAGTAAATAATTGTATATGACAATTTTGATGCATCGTTGAGATAAGTAAACTCTGTAATTAATTTTTTGCTTTTTTTCCAGATGTGCGATGTCAGTCGGAGGTGTCGCAGATCCCCAGTGTTAGTACCACAGAAGACCAGACTGTCACACTGAACTGCACTTTTAAAATAAATACTTTTCAACTCTTAGTCTGGTACAAACATATCCCTGGCCTTCCCGTGGAGATCTGTGCTTATGGCACTTCTAGTCCTACTAATACCAAATCCAAATATTCTATGATTATTATGGAGCGAAGTTTGCTGACTACACAGCTCCAGATAATGGATGTGAAGGGGGATGATGCAGCCGTCTATTACTGTGCAGTGAGTGACACAGTGATAAAGGAACATTGCAGCACTGTGCAAGAATCAACAGCACTTTTAAAATTTTGCTTTTCTTGACAACTACCATCATGTCCACAAGAGGACACTGTCTGCATGACATTATTACAACAACTAATTCAAAGACATAAAAAGCATTGAATTTTGTATAACATTAAAGAATAATTTAATATCATTGATTAGGTATTTGTAGTATTTTTTTCAGATAGTTCTTCTGCTTGGCTGATTTGCAATTTAGTTATTATGTCATTGAATTACAGCTTTTGTAAAATTATCAGCAGAGTGGAGTTTTAGAATATTGAGGCACACTACAAGTTCAAATGAAATGGTTAAAAAGCCTGCCTATGTTACATCCTATCCACTAGAATACATGCAACACCAAAAAAGTGACCTCAAGATTCTGAGTGGGAAACCACAGTAGGGGTCCTAGCAGAAAAAAAAAGTTTTAAAGGCTACTGTTTTACTATATAAATTGGAGCTACAAGGTTTGAGTGGATAAAAACTGGCAAGAGGCAAAGCAAAGAATGAGGACACAAGTACCTTTTTTTTTAAAAAAAGCTTTGACTCTTAGGTTTGACCAGGACAAAGTCCGCCACTAGCAGCAATCTTTGGCCAGCCAATTGTCCCTCCCACAGCTTTTTCATGTCTACAGACCTCTACATCAGTACCATCATCTTTGCTTTTAGGTCAGCGTGACATTTTTGTTTTTTTTTTAGATATATCCATTATTTTTTTTTATTAAAAAATAGGAGGAATTTAGATTTTGGTGATGTATCCTGTCATTTGTACAGCCCCTTTTCTGCTTGCTCAATCACTTTTCATACACAGAATATACTGTAAGGCACACTGTCACTTGACCCCTACTGTGATTGTTGCCAGCGATAAGGATTTTTTTTTTCTAGAACTTTGACTAATAAACATTTTCAAAGATCTTGAAATACCTAAATTGTATCTCCTCCTCTTTCCTGTGTATATAACATGCAGAGCAACTCATTTCTGAACATACCAACAAACATGAAGATCTTCCTCTGCCTTCCTCTGTTACTTCTAGCAGTCCTTATGTGTAAGCCACTCAGTGTTTTATTCCTCATTTACTACTCCCTCTATCTCTATATATAATGACACATAATGTAGGCTACACGTATTCTAATCTTCTACCATTTTAATCTCCAGTTTCTGCATTTGCACAACAAGTGACTCAGTCACCCCCGAGCTCAGTGCTCCTTGAGGGAACAAATATTACCATGGACTGCAGTTATGACGGGTCAGCATATGCCATGTTTTGGTACCTGCAGAAACCGGGACAGAACCTACAGTTTCTTCTCCAAGAACTCACCAAAGATGACGACTTAGCAGAGGATCTGAAAGGACGTGGAAACTATAAACACAACAATAGCAGTCGTCAGTTTCCCCTGAGACTAAATATATTGAGATTTTCTGATTCTGGGACATATTACTGTGCACTGAGCTCCACATTGTATGAGGGAAATGTGGAGGATGTACAATAACAAGGTGCTTGCAGCTGTCTAGATAACATTGTGCTACATTTACCTGATTACTTTCTATAGTCCAAATAAACGTTCAGAAAATGTTTATTTCTATGGGGAAGTAGCTACCGCTTAATTAGAAAGTAATTTGAAGAGTTGTCTATTTGCACAAATCACAGGTGGGCACATGACACGTGGGCAGGGTTGTCGCAGAGTCTGGGGTTACTGTGGGCATGGGTAAATTGTGAGCATGGTTACACTTTCTGACATTGCAGAGCCCAGTTTTTGCTGTACACACATCACGTTCCTCACATTTATCTACTATTCCTTTTAGCTGCCACTTCCCATGCACTGAAGCCCCATGCACATCAACTTGTCATATAATATCTCTTCCTGCCTATTTGTTCTGAATAGATCATTGTACTGTCCATACCTGTTCCTTGCCTTGCTTCCCCATGTCAACTACTCTTTAACGGTACTGATCATCAGGACAGAAATTTGAAACTATGTCACCTATGGCCTATATATATACTATACTACTATGCAACACCACCCAGCCACCCTCCTGTCATTTTAATCTTCAATTTCCATCCTGATCACTTTAAGGTACTCTGCCATGTTGGTGTCACAAAACCAAAAAGTATTAGGAAACTTATTTCCCCAAAACATGTACCAGCCTATCAGAGCCCAGCATGTCACAAATAATAAGATCATAATAAGATCCCCAGCGCCCTGTCTTCTCTGAGTACTCATCCGGGTGGTGGTGGGGTATGTTAGCAGGCACCAGTCTAGCACCCTCATTGGAGGTGATGCCTATGTTTCCTGAAGTCTTCACCTCCATCCGGCTCCTGGAAGTCAGATCTGTGCTGCTTAGCCTAGCTACTCCCTCTTTCAGCATTTCAGATAACATAGGATAACATGAGGTTCATATAACATAGCTCTGGCCACTATGCTTTTACTCAGGTTGGTTTCTCAGGGTGGGCGGTGGTGCAGCAGTGTATGAAGTTAACACAGTGACTGGCCCGGATAATGTACTGTGCATCCGGCATGGAGTAGTCATTCAAATAGACATAATTAAAATTCTAATTTGCTTGTGTTTTTAATGACTGTGTGTATATTTACAATTGCAACACTGCATGTAAGAGCTGATCAGTCCAGGAGTGCCATAAGCCCAGGTTATACAATGACAGCTTTTGTTCAGAAGTGGGGGGTGATGAATGATGTTGGCCATCTTTCACTTTAAAAGGCAATATGTAGTGCCAGATGAACATTTTTGGATTAAAAGTATTGTTTTTTTATACTGTAAAGTCCAAGAGGGCAGCAGAATAAAAAGCATGAAAAAATCCTGAAGTTTAACTTTAACATTCGTTAGGTAAACAACTATGATCATATAAACAGAAATCAACTACATTGATAGCTTTCTACATTTTCTTTCTCCTAATCTGCTAGTTACTCCATTTACATCACCAGGTGGCACCACAGTTTAGTGTGATAAATATGATGTATTTCTCCATTGGGTGTAACTATACCCTCCAAAATACAAATGAAAATCACACAGGAAATAAGCAGCAGCTCTGCACACATTTATCTGTCTTACATATTTATTGTCACAGCAACTGTAGACAAGACAGTAAATTGACAATGTTTTACTATAGGACAACACTCCTCCTCTTTCTCTGTAAGTAAATTGATGATCTGATATTAGTTATAAACCAGTTTAGTTAATATTGACATTCTGTTTTAATAACAATAATGGTTTTCTTTTTTCTCTCATTATTTTCTAGGCTCTACCTGTAGCTCTATAGTAATACAAACACCCAGCATGACGACTACAACAGGGGTAGATGTAAATCTTACATGTGAACACCCCACTTCTAATGACTTCATCCAATGGTACATACTTTATCCAGCTCAGGGACCGTTATTTGTAATTGGTGGTTACAGCGATACTGAGACCCAGGAGCACAAATTTAAAAAAATCTTTGGCGATGGCAGAAAGTCTAGTGTGCTGTTAGTAAAGGATGTCAGACCTGAAGACACTGCAACGTATCTGTGTGCGGAGAGAGACACAGAGCTACATTTCTATTTCCTACCCTTACAATAAACACATACAGGCAACTTGTCAAAAGATAGGGGTACAGAGTGCTAAATGTATTTTTTTCTGTAATGCTTCAACTCTCTTTAATAAAATAGTTTTGAATTATCGACCATATAATACATATATATGCTTTTTTGCTAATTTAGTTTAGTTATCAATATATATGCAACTGTAAACCAGAGAATTGGACCTTGTTTTTGGTTCAAAATGTTTTAGGTCTATGTGTGTTAATGAAAATGATTGATTCTCCATCAGAAAATGTTTGGTGAAAATCTGCTTTACGAATATACTCTTATATTTTTATTACAATATAATTCCATTGGATGTGTGCAAAGCAACAATACCACCACATCCGCCAGGTTATGGTGGTATTTATTGACCTAATACTAATGATTTATAATCAGTATTTTAGTAGAGGTGAATGATATTTAGCAAAACTCCTGTGCTGTATATACTCAAGTATAAACACTAAACACTAGACATTTTCCTGCCCTTTAAATGACATTAGAAAATGCCGTTATCACCAGAATGGCCGCTAGTTATTTTGTATGCAGGCAGCTGAGGTCAGCACTGGGTGCAGGCAACGGATATGTCAGCAACAGGTCAGTTGAAGAGAGCAATGTACTGCTAATTCCCTGACTGCATCCAGCACTGATCTCAGCCATCCACATACAAAATGAATAGTAGCCATTTAGTACAAAGGAAGCTTGGGGAGAGTTAACATTATATTCCTTTCTGCAGGTAGTGACAGAGCTTCCTCTGCATTAAATTTAAAAAAAAGGTCCCTCTTCCCCCTGGAAAATACCAGTCCAGCACAGAGGACATGTGGTCTGTAGGATTTATCTGACTAACCCCCTAAACATCCCATTGGACTAGAGAGTTGGAAATATTTTAAAAGAAAATAATATATTTGGAAAATGCCGATCCTGTTTTAAAAAGCACTGTTAAAAGCAAAATTTGGCAAAAGTTAAAAGACCAGGTGGGGAGTCTTAATATTCTCGTGGGAAACCAAAGAATCATTGCCTTTTGTGTATGCAATTTAACAGGCAAACCTGGGAAATATGGCGAATGAAGGTACATTCCCTGAATTATACATGTATAATGAATAACAGTATAATGTATATGTATAATATCAATAACAGTACTAGAAAGCACTTTTTCATTAATTATTTTTGCTTTTGGTGAATTTTGTTTGATCTTTTTATCTTTATTAAAAATGCTAAAACCATGTTTCTGAATAGAGACAATGGGCCTAATGTATTGTATCAGTGAAGCTGGGTGATCCAACAAACCTGGAATGAATTTCCTCAATTTGTTATTTCTGAGCAAATGTTTTCAAACCTGGAAAAGATCCATTCCAGGTTTGCTGGATCACCCAGCTTCACTGATGAAAGTGTATCCTCTCCAGCTTTGGAGAGCTTTAATAAATCAGGCCCAATAGTATTTAGATAATAAAACACCTAAATGTGCCTATAAATGCCTGCACAGATATTCCTAAATAATTGTAAATTTATAAGCAGTTCTTATTCAAGTCACTAAAAGAGTGAAAATGCCTCTTGGCCAGTGGTCGCCAACCTTTTCAGGTCCACGTACCACTAAAATCACCAGCTCCCGACCGCATATACACGGGGAGACAGATGTCACTCAAAGGGGAGAACCCTCCCCCAGAGTGACATCATTATGACATAACCCCGCCCACTCCCCCATCGCAGATCTGAGCCTGCAATGAAAGAGTGGGTGGGTTGTGTCCAGGGACACGGCCCGCCCACTTCCCTGAGCTTGGGAACTGCTCAGGGTACGTGGTCCGCGGCTCTGGCTGGTACGTCACCCCAGCGGGGTCCTTCTCCTGACCCTGCTTGGGGGTGCAGGACCAGAACCGCAGACTACCAAAATTTTCTTGGCAACCACTGCTCTATACTAAATCCAAGTAAACCTGATTTAAAAATTTTAGTAATTTGAGTAAATTTTGCATTGAAATGGGGAAAATCAAATTCTAGCCATTCTTTAGAGTTTAAACACATATTTATAGTGTTTAAAGCATTTTGATACTGATAACCCAATAATCTGTATCCATAGAAGCATTATGTAATTCTTTATTGAACTATAAAACACCAGGTGGCGCTATGTTCTAGTCGTATTTTATAGTTTAGTGGTTTAACTCATTTTTAGACTTTGCATTTCTTTAGGTAGGTGGGGATTCACCATGCAGAATATAAAGGCAATGCTTAAAAGCTGTCATCACACAAAATTAGGCACCCTTAATGCTTGGTAAAGAAGTTGTTCTATAGATGATGTATTTCAGGCTTATAGTCGCCTTTGTTCTGTGTGAGTAGTAAAAGGGCTAAATAGAACTGTATGTTGTTTTATACTTGCATATTCTAATACTGAACTTGGCAATGTTACAGCAATTGAAAATATTTGTTCTTTTTTTCAGGCTCTCCATGTACCTCCAACATAAATCAGAAACCCCTGATGCAGATCCTTGAAGGGGATGACCTGAACATCACCTGTGAACACACTGCTTATACCACTGGTGATTATATTAACTGGTACAGGATGAATCCCGGCCAGGGGCTGATCTTCCTAATCAGAGACTTTAAGGACAATATACAAGAAGATAACAGGTTTAAACTAATCTTCAATAAAGAAAAAACGTCCAGTGTATTCATTATGAAGACTATGAGGCTTGAAGAGGGTGGTGTGTATCTTTGTGCTCAGAGTGACACAGAGCTACAAGTATATTTCCTGTCTGTACAATATATCAGCACAAAAATTCACATTAGCATTGGAGTATAAAACACTGCCATGTATACCATGTTTACTTTTCATGATTGGAACAGCATGCACCCATGGGGATTACAAAATTTGTAACGATATGTGGGAGAAAATTCCTTTAAATTATTATGTTTGAATAAAAGTCAAAAATTCCTTGTTAAACTTAACATTCCTGTGATAAGGAAAACAGGAGTCTATTTTTAATGCAGAGAATCTAAAATTCACTTAAACATTCTTGGCGTGGAATCTTTCAGATCGATGTATTTCAATGACAGCAATTGATTTTCCATCAAGGAATATTTTAGTGAATGTCAGGTTTGCTGCTTTAAAATAGCCCACAAAATGGAAGCTGGTTACTGTGAAAATGGCAAACAGCCTTCCAAAAGTTTTTTTCTCCCTGTAGCAATCCTTTCTAACAGAACTGTTCTAAACAGTTGAGGTCTGCAAAACATGCTTACAACCTTGTTTAGGGTATGGTTACTCTTTGATGGATCTGTATTCTAAGGACCTATTCACATATATGTATTGCAAAACGTAATCTGGGATTTTACTTTGCTATGTTTTAAATCATCTCTGTTAATAAGTTAAAAAAATAAATAAAAATACAAAAAAAAAAAATGGAAAACTCTAATGCAATATTTGACAGTAATTAGCACTCCTTGCCTGTAGGTGGTACCTGTTTTCACAAAAACACTCTATACAGAGAAGAAGAGGGGCCTGACTATCTCAAGTCGTCTTGTGAAATGCCCTGGCATCTTGCATCATGGTTAAACAACTGAAACATATAATTTAATGGACTAGACCCAGCAAAATAAAGATTAAATTTTATACATATATATATATATAAATAGATAGGTAAAAAAATAATTGAACACTTATAAAAATATAAAAACACTATCGAACACTAATAAAAACAGTATAATACCAAGTGAATTAACCATATGGGAAATCAATATGTCCTTTTAGGGACTATATCTAATAACTTCCCCACAGATGATTTTTATCTCCTTATTCTTGGCTTGGGGGAGCTCAGAGTTTGCCAACTCCTAATGCAACTTCAATCCCTATAGTCTCACCAATAATTACACCACATCTCCAATGGGGCCGCAGTGGCAGTTTTTATTTTTAACAGTCACCCTTTTTTCACATTATTATTACTTATTATCTATATAACATTATCAACAGTAAAATGCTCTGGCATTACAGTCCCTCAAAAGCCCTGAAAACCTACCCCCACATCGAAAATGGGGTCTGCCACCAAATCTCCTTCATGCTCCCAGCCGCAACCCACCCTCGGGAATGATATCCCTGACCATGTCTCGTGCCAAACGTCATACCTCAGATGGGTCCATTTCACCACCCAAACCATAATCCTACTAATCCAGCCTTTGAGAACCCCTAACCGCTCAGGCAACTCAAACCTTCCCAACAACCCTTTTGCAGCTCTCAAAAAGCGTGTGCACCCAACCTTGCCAACCAGCCTCTCTCTTGACCACCACTTGACCCTCTCCTCCACTTAAAAACATATCTTCTATCTCCCTGAACCCCTCTTCCCTGTTATGGGCCTTCACCCTACTCCATCTGTGGAGCTCGATTGGCATTTGCCAGAATTGCCAGGTTGACCCCTTTCCCTTCACAGATAAGAACAGGTTCATACTGAGCATATATGACAGACAATGAAATAGTCTGGAAACATTATGATGATCTTTATGCCATCTGCAACATCATCTGGATTGACCAATTTAGTATGGGCTCAGTGACTGTCTTGCGGGGCATATCCTTGGAGTGATGCACAAATCTCAACATGCTAGCTAATGGTACACCTTATGCTTGTGCAGTGGGGCAGTTCCTCCCGGTGTAGAAGAATGCCCGGCCACATATGACCATATCATTGTGTGTAGGCAGTTCCTGGATGATGAAGGCATTGATGCTACTGATTTGCCATGTTGTGCAGCAATACTCCACACAGTGAAAACAAGGTTTCCCTAAAATTGGACACAACAAAATGCAATATATCACAATATTGAATTTTAACCGTGTTTTGTGTCGCCAGACTCTTGATAATACGCATATGATATCCAACACTACCCTGGACTATACTGAAAGGATCTGTTTCTACTTCTAGTTCCTCAAATGCACCCTGACTTCTCCTTCAACCAGAGAGACAGACGTCTGGAGAGATATCCCAATACCACACATGCACACAGTATGGTCTTAGGAATAGTCTCTGATCTTTATTTGACAAAGCGGTCTTTTTATACACATTGGTACCCAGGGAGTTGTGTTATTCATGTACAGCTATTTAAGTTTTAGCCATATATAGTGTCACTTGATATATTGCAAGGCTTACATTGTACTTGAAGGAGCTTTCGTCATCTGGTTACAGAGTGGACAGAAATAGAAATACAACTCCTATATACTACTAGCTTAACATTAATATTAACATTAATTAGCTATACAGTCCGAGTTAGCCCTTCATGTACCAGATCTGCCAGGACTATTTTTGGGAGGTGCAGCCACATATTTGTATTGAATTATCGGAGTGAAGCTTTCCAACTTTTATCAAGGTGTGAGTGGGCACGGAGTGTGAAAATTAGACTTCCATCATTCCCTCTGTCTTTTGAACTCTTTTAAAACCAACTGCTGCTCAAACTTAACAGGTTGTTCAGGGGGTAATGCTCTAAAGATAATAAAAGATCCATAATCTAGATATACAGCAGGGCAGGACAATTTAAAAAAGTTTTTTTTACACCTGCTATACAGTTCATTTGGAATGTTTTCTGAAAGAATAGCACTCTTTTGTTTTATACACATGCAGTAAATGAAGGTGTATTGGTCTTCTTTTAGTCATATAGGGAAAGTCATAGCACATGTTACCTTGACTCTTTTTGATTTATAAAATAGCAGTATGACTATTATTGGTGTTTGTTGATGGAGAAAATAGGAATGGGCTACAGAATCCATTTGTGCTTGCTTCAAAGGTTGTATTGTTTCAAAATGTTCTACGAGATGGTCTGCACTAAAATAATTTTTACCATTGTAAATGTTGTGTGCCAACATATATAATTTTGTTTCTGCACTTTAATGTGTAAAGGCGTAACTTCAATTAAAACAGCTAGTCTGATATTTATATACCCATTTATTTTTTTTTCACTACACAGAAACGACCCCCTCCTCCTGCTTGTAAAAAAATAACTAAATAACATTCACTAGTAAGTTTAACTTTCACTCATTAGTACATTTTAATGTTACATTTTAGTTTTACTTGAGTAGATTTTTTTTTGACCAGTAATTTTAGTTATGCAAAATGTAATTGCAGTAACAGCATTTTTACATCATTAGACTACTTTTGTACTCTTTCCACCTCTGATAGAAATTCAGGCATTGCTGTGCATTGTACCACAGCACATCTCAAGTGTAGTGCAATGTGGTGCTATTTAAAATGTATTTCTATTGCTATTGCTATTTATTAATTTATTATTTCTCCAGTGCACTGTGCATAGATAGACGTGTTGGACAAATGGCAATAATATTCACTAGTGTGACTTTTTTTTATTACTTTAAATATGAGCAAATAATGTTATAAAATTTTACTTTACTTTTTGTTTTCTGTTCATTTTTTTGACTATATTATATTTTTCACCACCAGGTGTCAATATAACTATGTAACTCAAATGCTGAATGATGTGATGAACCGGTAGGTGTATGTATGTATGTATGATGTGCTGCAAGCTTTTCTGGGTGGGAGTGACTCCCAGACTAGAAAAAATATATATAAAGATTATTCAGGAAATGTCTAAGGTCATTTTTTCAGCTAACTAATTCATTGAAGATGTTTTATTTCAAAGTTGGAATACTTTTATTGCTCTGTAAGTGAAGATTGGTATACACCTATGGAAAGTAAACTCTGCATATTCATACTACTATTATAGTTTTAATAACAATCTTTACTTTTTTTTCTCTATAGGCTCTTTCTGTAGCTGTGATTTAAACCAAGAAAGCAGCATGGAGGCTGAAGCAGGCATAGACTTTAATTTAACATGTAAACATCCCACCCTTTCCACTGCTGAATATATCGATTGGTATAGCCTGTCTCCTGGTCAGGGACTATTATTCCTAATTAATGGTTACAGCAAAACAGATCTCCAGAGGTTCAGTTTACTGTTTGAAAGTGAATCAAGAAAGTCCAGTGTTCTGGTAATAAGGAATATTGAACCTGAAGACAGCGGTGTATATTACTGTGCAAAGAGTGACACAGTGATGCAGGGGTATTTCCTGTCTGTACAATATGTCATTTTAGAATACTAGTAAAGATGAATATAAATGTAGAACACGATGAATGAATATATGATGAATATATAAATTATATATATATATATTACACATAAATCAGATTGAATTGAAATGTAAATGTTCTACCATTTTATTTTTAACCTTTATTAAAATAGTAAGTGATGAGTAGGTGAAACGTTTTGCTTAGTCCTGCTTAGTAAATTCACTTTACCATTAACTGATGTAAGGATAATGGATTAATAAAGATTTTTTTTTATCTATTTACTTTTTATCACGATTGCTATGTTGCACAATTCAAATAATCAACGCTTGCTAGCACTGAGATTTGGCAACATTTCAAACATTTTCTGCTTGCACTAATAAATGAATTTAAAGCTTGGAGATGCCACCTTATTGCTTTAATATAAACTATAATATGGCATGAGGGAAAGTTTGAGTCTATGATATCACTGTGGTCGCCCATATTTTGGTAAACAAAATATAGGTGACCTATTGACCAGGACAGAATTGCATAAATGCACACAGAGCCCAGAGTGTACACCCCATCAATTTTTATCAGGCAGGTAGGAAGCTTTTATTTAGAGATATAAAATATTTCATCTTCACAAATAACAAACCTTAACCTAAAAGCAAACGAACTTGAAATGTTTAAAATCAACACACACCATTAGGATTCCCATTCTTATTTAAGGTTGCAAGATTGTCATGGAGCGTCCACCAATACATCCGATGCTGCACTTGCCACTGGATCCATGGCTGCAGGACAAAGCTGTTATAGTATTTAGTCCCCTTTGTCCATCTGCATATGCAGTCAGGTATGATTCAGAATTGATTATGAGATTTCACAATTAGGACAAGCAAGCCACAAATACAAGTTTTCTATATAAATCTTAAATAAATAAATAGAATACAGGCTACACATATCCCTTATTTTAAAAATTCCCTTTTTTGGTATTTATGGTAAAGTTATACTTCATGTTCTTGAACACAACATTCTGAAAATCAGAAGAGTTTTGGCTGGAGCCCGGAGGTGACTTTTTTATTATTTAGAAAGCTACCGTAATCACATATTATTATTTTTATTTACAAATGGTACAGTGTATTTAGTAAAATATACATTTTACACATTAGACATAGTATTTATTTATTAAAGACTTCTCACATTTTCAGATGTTTGCTTCAAATCTCTAATTTTGAAGTGACTGAGAGCCATTTGTACTAATAAATAAGAGAGGCCCGTAGCTGGGATAAGCAGAGGGGCGGCATGACAGGTGCCCTCGTGCTGCCTGGAAAGCAGGGGGGGGGGGGTGGAGGTTAGGATTGAATTACAGTAAATAGAGAATGGGATTGAGTGAGGGTCAGGTCAAAAGTTTAAGGGGTGGAGGGAAATAGATAAAAGGAGAAGGTTAGGGAGAGACAGCACAGTTTTTTGGAGAGAAGAAATCTCCCACCCACCCTGTTAGAAGGAGGGTGGAGGCGGTTGAGGTTTGGTGAAAGGTAAGTGTTCTGGGTTAATTAAGGGTGGGGGAGCACCCAAGGTGGTGGCGTAACCCCCCCCCTCTTGTAAATGGACCGGTGGAGGCCCCTGAGGTGGTGCTGTGCTGCTAGGGGGCCTGGTTGGATTGGTGTTTTGGTTATTATGGAAATGTGGTGGCGTGGCGGACTTTACCTTCCGGACCTGCAATCTAGTTATTCGGTAAAATGGTTTTGGCAAAAAAAGGTGTAAGTGAGAGGTATAGGTTAGTTAGTGACAAAGGGTTAATTTTAAGGTGGTCATTAAAATGTTATGTAAATGTTATTTAAATGGGTATTTAAATGTTATGTACAAAGTTATTTATTGGTTTGAGGGTTATTTGTTAAAAAAGGTTGGAATATTTATTTATGTTAATTTATGGTAATGATTAAAAGTTTGTTATGTAAATAAACGACTGCTTGACAGCCATTTAAAAACGCATTTGGTGTGGATTTTTTATTGTAGGTATAGGGATATTTAAGTGGGTGGGGCTGTCAAGAGGGAGCGTGAATTGGTAAGTGCGGGTTTGGGGGGGAAGAGAGTTGGAAGGCAAGGTACGAGGTACCCTAGTCATGAGCATATGTTCCCACCATTTGCACTTTCACTTCTGCCTGCAGCTGGTATCTGACATGGATGTATATTCACCACTCTGCAATATTTGTGTATGATTCTATGAGGTCATACAGACATATTGTACTTTACAGTACACTAGGATAAACCCATCATGGGTATACCTCCTACTCGTCTGTAAACACTGATCAATATTATCTCAAATAAAATCTCAAATTATAATAAAAATAAACCATAACTTTTCTTTTACAAAGATTTGTGTCAGCCCCTTCACCCCTTACTACAGACCTCAGATTATCCAGTGATCTTCTTTACACTCTGATACCTCTACAACATATGGTGGTTCTGAGATCATCTATGCGTGTTTACTGTCCATGGAAAGCTTTTCCCTATGGTATTTCTGTGGGTAAGTGGTGGCCAGTAGATCTGAATTCAGCGCTTTAAAGCATTTCCATTTCTGTGCAGTATGTGTGCGTTTATTGTGTATTGAATATACTATTATAGTTTCTTTAGGAAAAAAAATAGGCATGAATATGGTCCCATGGCTTAACATGATCAGCTATAAATGGATAACCCTATGGGTTACTACTCCCTGTTTTATTCTTTTTCTCTAGTGGGTGTGGTTATATCTCACAATATGAGAAGGAAATGATTGAATGTTGTCATACATACATCTGCAACATACTCCTGAAGATACATATATTGCAAACAGTCACATTACAGAAGATGTTTTGTATCTGCTTCATACTCATCTTGTGTCTGTGTAAGTAGAAAAACAACAATTATTATTTGATACTTTACATTTTCTTAATTACTCCCTGTGTTACAGAAATCAATGATTGTTTAAATATGTTTGTCCAGGCTCTTTCTGCACCTCTAACATCACACAGAAACCCTCATTACAGATTTCAGTAGGAAATGACTTAAATATCACCTGTGAGCATGATGCCCTTGTGGGAGCTGACTACATCCACTGGTACAAATTATCTGCTGGACAACGGCCGATCTATATCATTGGAGACTTCAAGAATCACGAGTCAGCAGACAAGAAATTTACCTTGACCGTTGGTGAAGGCAAAAGGTCTAACATACTCCTCATCAGGAATGTGAGATCTGAAGACAGTGCCATTTATTTATGTGCTAAGAGAGACACAGAACTACAAGTGAATTTCCTGCCTGTACAATATATCAGCAGGCGATATATGCATGTTATGGGTAGTGAATATACCTGTATGTTCACATCATACTTTGGGATTGTTTGAAGAATTATCTTAGCAAAACAACTGGCTGACACTTTCACTGCTATTTTATATTTCCAGAATTAACAGATTTAGCTGAATATTTAAATAATTCATTGGAACCCAAGCAGAAAACCCCTATTTCACCCATAAAAAAACCTAAACTGTATTGTACCGAATAAACAATAATATTATATAAACTATATAAATATTGACAAATATTTGTGTTTATAGGTCAGGAAGGGGTGTTGGAAGAGTTTTGCTTGCATGAAGATAAAGGGGGAGTTTTGGTTAGAGAAAAGGACAAATGTTTTCGTGTATATTGTCTTACTGCAATAAATTAAACTACTTAAAATTAGGAGTTGTATAGGAAATGTATGGATGTTTCTTGTCCTGAAAAATGCTAAAAGAAAATAAAACTACCACTAGTGCCCTTCTTTTGAAAAATTAAACTGTCTGGTAATTATGCATATCCTATGGGTTCACACTTTCTAAAGAATATTCTAATTTGAAGAGTTATTATCTCTTTCTTAACCTAAACACCAAAAAACAGTTCCCTTAACGTAAAGGCAAGCTAATCATGAATAGGAACCATAGGAATGCAAACAAATGTATCACTTAGAGAAGTTTCGGCAGTTCTCATTGTCACTACTGGCGAACCCACCATTGCCCTTCCCAATATCTCTAGTGGTCACCAGGACTAACAGCAAAAGTGAGTTACCCCATTGTGAAGTTTACATACACTTTTAGTGGGAAGGTGAAAGTTTTTTTTTTTTTTTTCATTACATTCATTACAGTAATTTTTGATGTGGCATTTACATTTTAAATAATTGCACCCTAGGTCCTGATTAACCTTCCTGTTTAACAACTAAATATTATATCAGTTACACTACCTTTTTCAGTGGGCCAGCTAATGTTCTGGCACAACTGCACAGAAAAGAAGGAAGCCGAATCTGCATGTGTAATATTGAAATTGAGTGGTTGTTTGTCCATTTATGGCAAACAGTACCTAAAATCAAAGATTCAAAATTGCTGATACAGTCATTAAGACCAAGATTATCCTTGTACCATATCTTCGTAGTTCAGTTACATATCCTTCTGTTTTGCTTTTTATTTTTGGCCATCTTTTTTTTCCCCCACAAAAATGTATGATGTATTCCTATACATTTCTATACTGAAAAAACCTTGGCTCATGCACATACCAATATATCCTTGTCATGGGTAACTTATGGATACTCTCTATCCTCTGTCATACATCTACCTTCACTCATATTTATGACTTTTTAACGTTTATTCTTCTCTTGTGAAGAGCAAGGTCTGGGTGTAGAGCTACAGAAAGGATGATCTACCTCTCGACTGATTTTAGGGTTGATAAACTATTCCCTGTCCAAGTGAGTGAATGAGCATAAAAGGGCCAATTTACAAAGTGTTTAGGTTTATGTTATTTAATCCTAACAGCATCTTGGATTGAGAGTTTTTCATTACCAGTTTAATAAAAATACAGTACGAACTATAACATTTCTGCTGAACGTGTCAAATTATTTTCATACATAGTTTTAGATGAATGCCACAAGATGGCAGTGATACCTTCCAGCACAATACATTTTTCTTAACTAATGTTTGCAACAGAGTTTTATTTTTAGCATTTTGATTTATTTTTTTTT